>NC_137022.1:4087588-4225088 GCF_032717465.1 Coenobita brevimanus
CGCCTCTCACTTCTTCCTATATCCCTTATCACTTAAGATTTTGCTGTCTCTGTTTTGTCCTCGATAATCCTGCTCCACTTAACATGAAAACTCTTCTTATCACTAACCCTCTTTCCTTCCTGTTTACCTTCTCTTCCTATTTGATTTTTCGCCTCTTCTCTTACGTGCATCCCCTATTGCCATTTACATTTTTCAGCTCTGTTCCCTTCTCTTGTTCATGCAATTCCACTGGCGTCATTTTTCCTGTCTTTGTCACTAATCCTCTTACTTCTCGTTTATCCCACTCCTCTGTTTATTCTTTCTTTCTCTCTTTTTCCTTACCCTTTACCTTTCACCTTTCCAAGCGAGGGGTACATTTGTGCTCGCTGTAATCTCCCTCTTCTTCCACGATTCATACTTCTAATTGTCCCACCGATGAGAGGGACGACTTCACGTGGTGGCACCGACGTAAGTGGTTGAGAAATTGCCCTTCACTTCCCTTTCTGTCCCTCGAAAAGAGGACTGTGGACTGTAGATGAAGGACACCTTAAGCCTGCAGTCCACTGGGTTCACGTTGGGGATGAAGGAGATGAGCATGGGACTACTACATTACTGCTATTACTACCCACTACTAGCACTACCACTACTACTGCCACTACCATTACTATTACTACTACTACTAGTACTACTACTAAGCTACTACTACTACTACAACTACTACTACTACTACCAGTAATACTACTACTACTACTACTACTACTATATACTACCACTACTACTATTATTATTAATACTACTACCGCTATCACTACTACTACTACTACTGCTACTACTACTATTACTACTACTTCTACCACTATCACTATTACTACCACTACAGCTACTGCTACTACTACTATTACTACTATCACTACTACCTCTACTATTGCTACTGCTACTACTTCCACTATCACTGTTACTACTACTAGTACTATCACCACGACCTCCCACACTTGTAATGCTATGCTTCTACAAGCGTATTAAACCTTCGGTTCCAAGTTAACCAACAATAAATCCCACCATTGAAAGGAACATTAATCCCTTCAGTACCAATAGGTTCTTTGTCATTAATTCTTGCTGCCCAGACACTTGTTCATTCTAGAGGAAGACTTAAATATTTGAGAGGTTATAAGGTCATCAACCCCTTCATTATGGCCGGTATTCTCGTCGGTTATGGAAGCTCCCTAATACCTCTTCCTTGGCGATATATTTTTATATAAGGCTGATTAATATCCTGTTGTACGACATTTATGCAGAGAATCGTATTATTGGAAGGATTTATGTAGCACAGAGGAGGATGGCAAGGTGTAGTAAGCAAAATAAATCACCCGGAAGAACGAGTTAGGGAGCTTCCATAACCAACGAAAGTTCGGATTTGTCTTTTGTTATTAATTCTTTCTACCATCGGTCTGTTTCATTCCGCTTCAAATCAGTTATAAAGTATCTCTCATTCGCTGTTAACGTAACAAGTCCTAACATTGTCTAAGCTCATCTTCCCTTCCATCTAGGCAGACAAAGTACTGAGAAAACTAATTGATGCCACAGATGGTAGCGGAAGCAGCACTGAGAAAAACTAACTGATGTCAATGATGATATACGGAGAAGTACTGAGAAAAACTAAGTGATGTCACAGATGGAAGACAAAGTAGTGTTGAGAAAACCTAAGTGACCACGGAAGTAGCAATCCCGGAAGCAGCAATCCCATCTCGCTGTTCCCCCTCCTCCCTAATAGAGACTTTATTCATTTTATTTATATATTTAATTTTTCTACCGAACTATGAGATTTTCCTTCCAGCCGGACATCCCCCCCCCTCTCTCTCTCTCTACCTGAGCAAGAGGGAATGTGGCAACACACTTCTCAAATTCATGATTTTGCTGTCGATCATATTCTTCTGCGATTTTTTTCCAATAAGTACAAAAAGAAATGGGAAGATTATGCACTCTCCTTTCCCTTCCTTTCCTGCAGAAAAATACCGTAAATCTCCCTATTAGACAAAATGCTTTATCGTAAGTCTCTCTGAATCTGAGCAGAGATGAGGTGAAAGCAGAGTCAGGTAAAAGCAAGCAGCAGACGAGCACAAAGCAGAATTTGCGTTCAAGCCCTCCAGCACGAGAGGGTTTCTTTGTGTTGCAGAAAATTAATAATAATAATAATAATGATAATCATAACAAAAATGATAATAACAAATAATAATAATAAAGGACAAAGGACATTGCAATTGGAACTTGGAATGTAAGGGGAGCAAATGATGAGGTGAAAGAGAGAGAGATTGTCCAGGTGCTTGAGGATGCGAAAGTGGATGTATGTGGAATAACTGAAACAAAATGGGGAGGAGAAAGTGTGAGAGAATGGGAGTATGGATGGGGTATATGTGCAGGAGTAGGTGAGAATGAGAGGGCAAAGGAAGGAGTTTGTATAGTTGTGAGTAAAAGATGGAAGAGGAGCATAAGACAGTATGGATCAGTTGGATCAAGGATTGTGTGGGTAAAGTTGAAAGTTGGAATACAAATGTGGGCGATTGTGTGTGTGTATGCGCCAACGCAAGATCGTGCTAGAAGAGTGAGAGAAGAGTTCTGGACAAATGTAGAAGTGTGCATGGAAAAGTTTGGAAGGAATGAGAGAGTGTTTTTGATTGGTGATATGAATGGTAAAGTTGGGAATGTGAAGGTGGATGGAATAGTTGGTGAGTGGGGTGTGCCTGCTGAGATAGATGAGAATGGGAGTGCGTTAGTGGACATTTGTGCTGGGAGGGGGTTGGTGATAGCCAATACCCTCTTCAGGCATAAAATGATCCACAGGTATACATGGCGAGTGATGAGAAGGGTGGATGGTGAACTGAATGAAAGGAAGGCAATGATTGATTATGTGTGTGTGGATGAAAGGATGCGAAGATGTATATTGGATGCAAGAGTTTATAGAGGTTGGGGGAGTGGACTTTCTGACCACTACTTGGTGGTGGCCAGAATTAAAGTTCAAGTAAGATGGAGGAATAGAAGAAGGGAAAGACGAGAGGAAGGAGTAGTTGCAAGGAGAGTGGAAAGGTTACAAGAGGATGAGAAAAAGGCAGATTATAAGAGAGAAGTGGAGGAACAATTGGGGAAATATGAATTGGAGCAGATGGGGGACGTGGAAGGTGTGTGTAGAATATTTACAGAAGAAAAATGTGCAGCATGTCATGTGGTGTGTGGAAGGAAGAGAAGACGGAGGGGGGTGCAAGGAACAGCGTGGTGGACTGAAGAGGTGAAACAGGCTGTGCCACAAAAGAAGAAAGCATACAATGAATGGATGAGGAATAGGGGCGTGGAAGAGGTTGAGAGGCGGAAGAGAGAGTTATATGTAGAAAGAAAGAGAGAGGTGAAAAGATTAGTAAGAGAGAGTAAGAAGAGAGTGGATGAGAAATTTGGAAGGAATTTGAGTGTAAAGTGGAGGGACTGTAAGAAAATGTTCTGGAGAGAGGTGAAAAGAGTAAGACAGGGTGGAACTGAGTTAGCAGGGGAGTGAAAGATTAAAATGGTAGATTACTAGTGGAGAAGGGAGAAAAAGTGAGCAGATGGAGAGAACACTTTAAGGAATTGTTGAACGTGGAGGATGGAAGTAATGCGAGTATAAGTGGCTGGGGAATGGCTGAGAGAAGGAGGGAGGTGAGAAGACAGGAAGAAATCAGTAGGATAGAAGTTGTGGAAGCAATGAAGAAAGTTAAATCAGGAAAAGCCCCAGGAATTGATGGAGTGTGTGGTGAAATGCTGAAGCATGGGGGAAAGATAGTAGTAGAATGGATGTGGAAGATGTGCAGATTGGCCTGGGAGGAAGGTAGAGTCCCGGAGGATTGGAAGTCAGGTATAATTATTCCCTTGTACAAAGGAAAAGGGGAAAAAGAAGTGTGTGGTAATCATAGGGGCATTTGTCTTCTTAGTATAATAAGAAAAGTGTATGGTAAGATACTTATTGACAGAGTTAGAGAAAGAACAGAGGAATTAGTTGGAGAAGCACAGGGAGGCTTTAGGAAGGGAAGAGGTTGTGTAGATCAGATATTCATTCTTAGATCTTTAGTGGAAAAGTTTCTAGAGAAGGGAAAGAAGTTGTATGCAGCTTTCATGGATTTGGAGAAAGCATATGACAGGGTGGATAGACTAGGATTGTGGAAAGTGTTAAGAATATATGGAGTAGATGGGAAGTTGTTGAATGCTGTGAAGAGTATGTACGATGGTGCGAAGGCCGCAGTGCGTGTGGATGGTGAACTAAGTGAATTTTTCTCTTTGAAAGTTGGGTTGAAACAGGGATGTGTCATGTCTCCATGGTTATTCAATCTGTACATGGATGGGGTAATAAAAGAGGTACAAGGTAGGGTAGTGGATGTTGGAGTGGCCCTGGTGAGAGAGGATAGTGTTTGGAAACTCCCTGTACTGTTGTTTGCAGATGATACTGTGTTGTTGAGTGAAGACGAAGGGGAGCTCAAGGCTTGGTGGATGAGTTTGAGGGAGTGTGTAAGAAACGGAATCTAAAGGTGAATGTAGGGAAGAGTAAAGTGATGGTCTTTGAGAGAGGTGAAGTCAGTGAATGTACAGCGAGGTTGGATGGTGAGGAATTGGAAAATGTGAGTACTTTTAAGTACTTGGGTAGTGTGATGAGTAAGGATGGAGGTTTGGAGGGTGAAGTGCTTGAAAGGGTACAGCAGGGAAGAAAGGTTGCTGGTTCTTTGAAAGCAGTGATAAGAAACAGGGAAGTGAGCATGGAAGTGAAAAAGTTACTACATGACAGTATTGTGATACCAACTCTAACGTACGGAAGTGAAGCTTAGACGTTGTTGGAAGAACACAAGTCAAGAGTGAGAGCAGTGGAAATGAGTTATTTAAGAGGAGCCTGTGGAGTCACATGGATAGACAGGCTGACGAATGAGGATATAAAGGAGCGTTGTGGTGTTGATGTAGATGTGATAGGAAGCGTTATGAGGAACACACTGAGGTGGTTTGGCCATGTGGAGAGGATGGAGGGTGAAAGACTGACGAAGAGAGTGTATGTGAGTGAGGTGGAGGGGGAAAGAGGGAGGGGGAGGCCGAGGATGAGATGGAGGGATGAAGTGGAAAGGTATATAAGAGAGGGGGGTGTGAGTTGGGAGCAGGGCAGTGAAATGGCGGGGGACAGGGCGACTTGGAGGCGATTTGTTTGTGGCCACCCCAAACGGGATTGAGGCGTCTGGCAATAGATAGATAGATAGAATAAGAAGAAGAAGAAGAAGAAGAAGAGGAAGAACTATGATGATGATGATGATGATGATGATGATGATGATGATAATAATAATAATAATAATAATAATAATAATAGTAGTAGTAGTAGTAGTAGTAGTAGCAGTAGTAGTAATAGTAGTAGTAGTAATAATAATAATAATAATAATAATAATAATAATAATAATAAGTTCCCTGTTTACTTATTGTGTAGGCACAATTAGGAAGCTTGGCCATAACTATTTATGGTATATAAGGTATGAAATTTTGGCGTCATAAACAGGTCTGTGACCTTTGAAAGTAGTTTAAGGTCATTCATATTCAGAATATGTACTTAGATTAAACTAAGGTGGCTTCTTGTGTAATATCAACATGGTCTGAAAACGAAGGTGTGGAAGAAGGCATGGGTACATTTTACATTTGTCTCAATAACTGGCTAACTGTATGCATAACTCTTACCATATTCCATGCAGATAATAAGAGAGACAACAGCTATATTTCTGTAAAGTTACAGCTTTACAGCTTTCGTGGTTTTCTCTAAAACGTGCACACAAAAAAGAGAAAAGAAAAATGAGCAGATTTGAATTTAGTACTTTCCACTAGGCAAAATGCCAAAATATCCAGCCAAAATTCTCAGCAGCCTTTTTTTTTTTTTTTTTTTTATAGGACTTTCATCCAAATACTGTATCTCAATTAGTTTGTAAGATATTTCAATTTCAAATATGCAATTTTTTGCACCAAAAATGAGTATATGACCTTCGAAAATAGGTCAAGGTCAAATGATCTCATACAGGAAGGAACTCTACAGTAACCCAAGTACTTTTGTCAAATATAAATAAATTGGCACAAGTACTTGGGTTACCCTAGGGTAGCTTCCTGTATAGCATCATCAAGATCTAAGAAACAAGAGAACCGTACAAAGAAAAATAATAACTAGTCACCAATTTACTTTCTGGTTAGCCCCAAAGAGGAAACTCTGCCACAATTATTTATGGTAGCCTATACATGGTATGAAATTTTGGCATCATAAATATGCCTGTTACCTTTAAAAGTACTTCAAGGTCATTCATTTTTGGAACATATACTTAGATTAACATAAAGCACCTTCTCGTGTAATATCAACATCTGAAGACAATGGTGTGGAAGAATGCATGGGTATCTTTACATTTGTCTCATTAACTGGTTACCTGTATGCATAACTGTAACCATGTTCCTTTAAGGTAATAAAAGGGACGACAGCTATATTTCTTTAAAGTTACAGCTTCACAGCTTTTGCGGGTTTCTCTAACACGAGCAACAAAGAAAACACTGAGCAGATATGAATTCGGTACACTCCACTTGGTTAAATGGCAAAATATTCTGCGAAAATGTTCAGCAGACTTATCTATCATAGGACATTCAACCAAATACCTATATCCCAATTAGTTTCTGAGATATTTCAGTTTCAAATAAGCAATTTTTGCACCAAATATGAGTATGTGAACTTCAGAAAAGGGTGAAGGTGATTTATATTTGACAAAGCATCATGGATCGCCCTGGGGTACCTTCCTGTATAATATCATCAAGATCTAAGGAAAATAAGTGCAAAGAAAAACAATAATACTACTTACAAAAACAATATGCTTTGCCATTGATATACAAAGCCTGATAGCTAGTTACCTATTTACTTATTGCATAGCAACAATAAGAAAGCATTTCTATAACCATCATTTTGTAAAGTATGAAATTTTGGCGTCATCATCATCTGTGACCTTTAAAGGTTTTTCATGGTCATTTATATTTGGAACATGTACTTAGATTAACCTTAGGCAACATCTTGTATAATATCAACAAGATCTGACCACAGGGGTGTAGAAGAACGCTTGAGTACATTTTGCTAATGTCTCAATAACTGGCTAACTTCATGCCTAACTGTAACCATTTTTCTTTCAGATAACAAGAGGGACGACAGCTATTTTTCTGTAGAGTTACAGGTTTACAGCTTTTGTTTTCTCAGAACACACACACACACACACACACACACACACACACACACACACACACACAAACACTGAACAGATTTGAATTCGTTACTTTCCACTAGGCTGCATGGCAAAATTTTTGCACCAAATTCTCTGCAAACTTTTTTATCACAGGATTTTCAACCAAATAGCTGTATCTCAATTAGCTTCTGAGACATTCCAATTTCAAATATGTAATATTTGCACCAAAAAAGATTATATTACCTCAAAAAATAGGTCAAGGTCATTTATATTTTGCAAAAGTACTTGGGTGGGTGCATTTAAGTACTTGGGTACTGTGATGAGTAAGGAAGGAAGTTTAGAGAGTGAAGTGCTTGAAAGGGTGCAGTAAGGAAGAAATGCTGCTATTTCTTTGAAAGCGGTGATAAGAAATAGGAAAGTGAACATGAAAGTAAAAAGGTCGCTGCATGACAGTATTGTGATACCAACCCTAACGTATGGAAGTGAAGCTTGGACCTTGTTGGAGGGGCACAAGTCAACAGTGAGAGCAGTGGAAATGAAGTCAGTAGTGAGAGCAGTGGAAATGAATTACAGTATTTGAGAGGAACATGGTGAGTCACATGGAGAGACAAACTGATAAATGAGGAAGTGAAGGAGTGTTGTTGTGTGGATGTAGATGTGAAAGAAAGCGTTAGAAGTACGCTGAGGTGGTTTGGCCATATGGAGATGATGAGAGTGAGGGAATGACGAGGAGAGTGTATATGAGTGAGGTGGAGAGGGGAGGGAGGGGAAGGCCAAGGATGAGATAGAGAGACGGAGTAGAGACATATATGAGAGGGGGGGAGTGAGCTGGAAGTAGGGCAGTGAAATGGATGGAGACAGGGCAACATGAAGGCGATTTGTTTGTGGCCACCACTTACGGAATTAACCCGTTACGTCCCGAGCTATTTCGCACCTCCGACACCCCCCAGTCCCGAGGTATTTTCGATTTTTTTTTTTTTTTTGGCTAAAATCTCCGATTTTGGTGAGAAACATCGAAAATTCATAGAGAAATCGCTCACCTGAGGTTTAAAATACTCGATCCAGGTAGCAGTACCTCCTTACCTTACTGGGTTTTCTATCAGGCTGGCACCAAAGAAAACGAGTTCTATGGGAGGGTAACTATTTCACACCACTCATAAACAGTATTTATTTATTTACTTGGTACGAATTTATATGTAGTACAAGAGTATATTGGTTTTAAACGGTAATGTAGGCATTATAAGCATTGTTTCACTCACTAACTCATCACCATACCTGACCTTTTTTTGCCACATTACCTGATCATCATTTCTGACTGTTTCTTGTTCTAATGCTTTGTAAACTTTGTCCTCCACATTGTCATCGACTGGGAAATTACTCTGGCCCTGAATGTCTTTATTGGCCAGGTCACTGGTAACAGGTGAATTGCCAAGACAATGGCGTGCAGGGGGGGGGAGGTTATGCAGTGTAAGGCATTGTCCCTGCTTGGCATCTTGTAGAGGAATAGAGGAAGGTGTCCCGTGTATACGTATGAATAATCACGAGCGAAAATTGAATATTGTGCAAATTATGAACCTTGGAATTGCGCAACGTACCAGTACGTCGTCGGGACTGGCAAATGCAAAATGTTGCAACGTATCCATACGTTGACGGGACGGGGCGGGTTAAGGCGTCTGGCAATAGATAGATAGACAGATACTTGGGTTATCCTGGAGTACCTTCCTGTATAATATTACCATGCTCTAAGAAAAAAACTGCAAAGAAAAATAATACTACTACTTACGATAACAATAAGCTTTGCCATTTCTTTTGTGAATCATAGTAATAAAAGACACAAACAGGAACAGAGTAAACTTAACATTGATGCACAAAAAGAGTTAAGAGATTGTTTCTACACCTTTTAGCAGGTCTGGTCTCCCCTAAGTTGGAGGAAAAATAGGGGGAAGGAGGGAATAGGGAAAGGGAAGAGAAACAGTAAGAAAAAAATTGGATGAAAACGATGGTATAATGGAGTAATGAGGGAGAGAGTAATGGAAAATTTCACTTGCAGTGAACGTCAATTGTATTACATATCCAACCATACTTCATGAAGCATGCACACTCACGTCCGGTATATCATTAAATCGTGAGGACCGTGAAAACCTGAGGACAAGGGCACCAGGCACACCCCAAAAATTCTCTTCTCGGCTAATTTTCACCATTCATAAGTGTATTCATCGCCATAAAACCTTCATCATCGTCTTTGTCGATGTTTTTTCCCTCTGATAAGCATGCAAAAAAGGGGGGGAAATCAAATACTAGCACCTTAAGGTGAGGAAAATATATACTCACGCACAGTTAAATGAATTCCCAACGTCACAGTTCGAAAGTTTTCTCGGACACCCTATAATGTTAGGACATATATCGATAGAGAATTTTATCAGCTTTCTAATGAGACCAATCTCATTGTTGTATGACGAGTAGTTGCAGAGAAAATAAGAAAAAAGCAAGAGACATATTCTAGTATTTGATTTCCCCCCCCTTTTTTGCATGTTTATCAGCTGGAAAAAACATCGACAAAGATGATGTAGGTTTTATGGCAATGAATACACTTATGAATGGTGAAAATTAGCCGAGAAGAGAATTTTTGGGGTGTGCCTGGTGCCCTCGTCCTCAGATTTTTGCGGTCCTCACGATTTAATGATACACCGGACATGGGCACAGGTATTCATGAGCACACACAAGCACCCCTGCCCTCCAATGCACACACACACACACATTCCCTTCGATAACGTCAGCCAATGCAAGCAAAACCTAACAAAAGTATACAGTAAATTACATACAGAGTAAGTGAGTCATACAGTAAGCAAACATGCATACCAAGCCAAGCAACAAACAATACAACTCAGGGTAACAAAGCCACACACGAAGCTGCCTTACATCAGCAAAACACACACACACACACACACACACACACACACACACACACACGCCAAAATACATACATCAGCACAACACACACACACACACACACACACACACACACACACACACACACACACCAGCACAACAAAACACGCCATTAATATGCAACAAAATATAAAGCCAAACACAAATAAACCCCTTCCAAACACACGAAGCCTGGAGAGACTGAAATTAGGTTATGATTTTCTCTCTCTCTCAAACCTTCCTCTTGCTGCCCCACATTTTAATATTCCTCTCACGATCCTCCCCTCTTACTGCGTCACGACCCTTACCACAGCTTTGTCCTCTCCGTGCTTCCTCAGTCCCTCTCTCCTCTAACTCTCTTCCTTCTCGTCCCATTTTACTCCTCAATCCCCTATCCCCTCTCCTTAATTTTTCTAACTTGCTGCTTCCGTGGCTCAAAAATGAATAAATAAATAAATAAATAAATAAAAATGAAGATTTGTCTCTAATATTTTCCAGTTTACTCATATTTTCTTCCCGGCCTCTCTTTCCCTCATGATGTTTTCTCTACGATTCCCTGTCATTTCCTTATAAGTATTTGCCTCTTATGTTTTCCTTCTTGAACAGGTGCCTCAAGGATTAAGATCTTGGAGTGTGCAGTATGTTAAGTTCTCTCTCTCTCTCTCTCTCTCTCTCTCTCTCTCTCTCTCAGTATTTTATTTCCTTTTTTCTCTTATTCCCTTCTACTGCATTTTGTCTTCATTCCTTCCTTGTCTTCCCCCCTTTCCTCCCTCTAACTCCTTCCCTTTCCATTGCGTATCTTTCGACCTCCAAGTTTCCCCTCTCCATCCTTTCTTCCACTTTATCTCTAGTCCCTCTCCTCAGCTCCACAGACTTGCTTTCCTCCATTCTCCCTCCTTTCGCTCTCTGTCTCCTTCCCTCCTCATCTCTATCACACTGCTTCCATCCCCTATTTTTTTTTTTTTTTAATAACAGAATAGAAGAAGGAAAAACAAATGAATAAAAAAATCCATTCACCAGAATACTGGCGTCCTCCATTCATAAAATGTCTGTAACAGTTGGACTTGAACAGTTGTAGGTTGCAGTTTGGGGGGAAACAACTCTGGGGAAGCAGGTTCCAGAGTGATACAGTTCGGGGAATAAAAGAATTCTGATAGTCAGAAGTTCTGCAATAGGGCTGTGTGACATTCCAGTCATGAACGTTACCAGATGCCTGTGTAGCATGAGGGACGGCACGGAGAGGTGGCACAATGGACACGACTTCGTCTGAGCATTTCCCATAAAAGTATCTGTAAAATGATGCAAGGGAGGCAACATTCCTTCTTACTTGTAGGGGAGGTAACTTATTAACCTTCTCACACACGCATAAGTTTTGTAAGTTTTGCCGACACTCCCCCTCCCCCCTAGCCTGCCTGAGTGCTGCTGAAAACATGTATTCTCGATATATTTTCGCCACCCAAACCTCTATATATTGCCATGAAACTTACATGTCTCATTCGCCGAGGTTTGTTTTAGCCGATAAATGAAAAAAAAAAAATACAGAACAATACAGATACAAGTACATTAGGCCACCGTGAATAATCATTTCCGAACGTCAATTTCACTTCGAATGTTTTCCATCATACAGAAAAATGTTATTAGAAGTTTTGATAGAGAATTTCATCAGCTTTCTAATGGAAAAGTCCGGTTATGACATGAATTGTAGTTTTCGAGAAAATAGCCAAAAACTGAAAGCCATTTTTTGAAAAAAAAAAAAAAAAAAAAAAAAAAAAGCAGGGAACTTTTCTGCAGAAGTTTTCTTGCACATGTTGTGTTTTTATTTCTTAATCTTGTGTAGAATTTCATGAACTTTCTCATGGGCTGCGCCGATTTTTTATAGGCCTCATAGTTTCCGAGCAAATCGCAAAAAACTACTGGGTACTCACGGCAGTGCTGCACTTTTGTCATGTGCACACAATAAACTTTATATTCCCTCCTATGCAACAACGACTTTTCATCAGAGATATTACATTGTTATGTCCTGTACATACATAGAATTCACTGATCTTTATCAACGTTCTTACAGGAAATCGATACGTCCAATAGTTTTCGAGTAAATGGATGACAAATGTAGAATACTCCTCGCCCAGAAGCGAGATAAAAACGCTCCCTTTCCCTGCCTCACCCACATCTACATATTTTTGCTCATTAGGTTTTATTATTTTCTTTTTTTACTCAAAGTATACACGTAAAATATCATAAGCTTTTTGACAGTGCTCTCAGAAACTCGACATGACCACCAGTCTTTATGCTAGGTAGTGATACTGAAGCTTAACTTTCTTCCATCTCATATGTGTATATGTAAAAAACAATATTTATTTGCGTAAAAAATATAGAAAAAGGTCATTATACAAATCAGCAAAATACGGATAACTCACTTCATCCAGAGGTGTTGAGATGTTGACAGGACCTTGATGGGTTTGAAGACAAGGAGTTATGTAGTGTGTGAGCGTATGTGTGTGTGAGTGTGTGTGTGTGTGTGTGTGTGTGTGTGTGTGTGTGTGTGTGGCATATTTTGTTCTCTCCTTCTTGCAATACACATGTGATGCACACAATAGATTTCTCCACGAACATTCGCTGCACAACATATGTATATATATATGTGGCATATTTCTTGTCTCTGATCCTTGTGCTAGGTTTTCGCTAAGTCAGTCAATGCATGCAGTATTTTGCAGGGAACACTCGCTGCACTATTTTATTCGTATGTTTCACACTAGACGATACTCAATATAGCAATGTCTGAGATTGGTACAATACCTTTTCACTGAAGTCTGTGATTGTGTGGCATATTTGTTGTCTCTGATACTTGTGCTAGGTTTGAGCTAAGTCAGTCAATGCACACAATATTTCTCAACGAACACTCGCCACACAATTTTATACGTATATTTCATGCTGAGCCATATGCAGTATAAACTACTATCACATGATTCCATCCCAGCCTCTTCTATTATTCCATTCCTGACTCTATGGCATACATGACTGCTTGTTGCCTTAACCCCTTAACTGTGGGGCGTCACTTTTGTGATGCTTGGGAGCAGGGGATCATATGGCGGGGCGTCACTTTTGTGATTCTGTGTTATTTTGAATTTGCCTGGGCATTCAAGTGGTGGCTTGTATCATCTATCTGTACTGCCAATGTCCAACACTAGTCAGCACTCATAATCTCATCTGTACTCCCATCCATTGTTGACAATTTATCCATTTCTCCCCGTTCTTGACTCCCCTCCCAACCTCCCCTCCATTACCCTCTCCTCTCGCCTGCCCGGCCATGCTACGCTAAGTAAATCTTCCCTGGAATTTTCCACTGATTTTATCCATTGAAATATGCCCTATGCTCTATTCTTATACCAAATAATATATACAAGAAAGAAATTAGGTAAGTGATGGTGCCATACACCTGGAATTGGCTAATTATCACCTGACAACACCTCACGTATACTCATTCACTAATTTTCGCTGTTTATTTCCCCTTGAAATATGCTGTATAATCTATTCTAGTAATAAAAATATATATAAGAAAGGAAGGGAGAAGCCTAAGTGATATTTACATTCACCTGGAACTACCTAATTTATTATGAATTGTCTAGATTTCCTGCCAATCATTTCAGAGCGTATATATTAGCAGCTGTCACCCCTCTGACATTGGCAGCATTGCATTCCCCCTAGGCAGGCCACCACACTGTATTCAGTTTACTGTCGTCTTTCAAGGTGAAAGCAGGTCGGATTCGCGCTTGCCCAATTCCGCCGCTTTTTAGCCCCATGCAAAAGGCCCTGTGACCTCTACCCTCTACTAAACCTCGTGTGGAAAGATGTAAAGGGCTAAGTGACTGCTGTGGAACGTGAACTGGCTAATTTGTCAATGAAAATGATAGACAGTGACTACGATCTATCTGGTGAGTAAAACAGTGCAAGTGGATATGTAAATAATGTGTAAACAGAAAGTGGAAGCAATGAATGTAAATATAAGTGAACAGTGGAAAATAGTTTTATAAGTTACTGCAAGTGACTGCATAACACATGTAAATAAAATAGAAATGTAAATAATGTAAATAAAATAGAGAATGTAAATAGAAATGTAAATGAGTAGTAATATAAGAATACGAGTATATATACTAGGAGTAATGAAAGTGAAAGTTTCACTCTAGCATGTATGAATACTATGAGTTATGAAAGTGAAAATGAAAGTGACAGAATCACTCTCAACGCTAGTATATAGGACGAGAAAGTGAATGCTACGTATTTTACTGAAAGAGAAATTGAATGCCTACAGTGACAATAAACTACTATTACTGAAGGAAACTTATGGATAAAGACTGTAGATATATAAAAGTGTTATATAGTAATCGAAATATAAACTGTGAGTGTTTTTATGAATAATAAATGACAGAACACCAGCGGCGAACGATCACAAGTGGGAAGGTCATACGCGCTCTTAATTTTCATTGCTTTCACAGTGTTTTTTTTTTTTTTTTTGAATATGGATTCCAAACTATTTGAGAATCATAGAATAGTGTTTCTAGTGATAATATCAGGCTGTGGTAATCATATTGCGGGTTGTTGGGAAGTGTAGAGTGGAGACTTCGTTACCCAACTTCAGAGGTCTCCACAAGTCCTACGGTACTCGACGAAGGACTAATAACTGATTTTTGGCAAATATTTTTAAAGAGTGTTGGAGCGCAAATATGCCCATGAGACACGCAAGTCAGGCAAAAACAACCCTGCGGTTTAGGGGTTAATGACTATGGGATATCTCTATGGCACATATAATGCCTGCTATGGTAGGTCAGTTATTTCACTAATCCAGGCATTATATGTTTCAGAAAATATAAATACTGGCTTCATTTTAAAGGTAAAATACTCACATCATTTACGGGCAGGGTGAAGCAGAGTGGAAACCCCGTTATAACAAACCACACTCCTGCCTCTAAGCCTAACAGCTGATAATGGGCCCCCATGCTTTACAAACAATATATCTATGTTCCATAGAAAAAATCACTTCACATTATAGTCAAAAACACTGTACAATCACAATATTTCAATAATGGCTTCTGTCTCAGGTGTGAGGGGGAAAATGGTGGATTTAAAGGGATGACTGACAGCAGCGTTACCCTTCAGCCCGGCTTGTCATGAGATACTGAGATTTTTCTGATGCACATTGCCTCATCAGAGCAGTCACAGTTTTGCCAAGTATTTACCTCGGAAGAGAGACGCACCAACTAGAATGCATCAAAATTTGACGCAAATCAGCACAAAACTTTCCTTTTGACAGCATTTTTTCTGCTTAACAATGCGATTCGCGTCTTCATGCATTTATATGCCAAACCACAAAGAATGTGATTCACGTCAACGTGCCTCGGAGGGTTAATTGCAGAGTTTTTAATAATTCGAATAGCTTTGTTCTGAATTTTGTCTAGCTCTTTTAATGCAACCTCTCCATGACCAGTTCACAATGGTGAGCAGTATTCAAGCTGAGAGTGCACATGACTTATTAATCATAGTTAACTGCTCGTTAGTGAAAAAGTTACGGACTCTGTGCAGTAATCCAAGTTCCTTTGAGGCAGTTTTAGCATGTGATCTGACATGAGAGGTCCAGCTGAGGGCATTGTTAAGTGAAACACCAATAATTTCAATACCTTTGGGGATGGAAATATTAGTAGCATTGCAGGTAATATGTGAATCTGGGAATATCTGTCTATTAGTAAATTGCATATATTTGGTTTTACTAGCATTAAATGAAACAATGTTATTTTGTCCCCATTCACTGATCTTAGATAAGTCTTGATTTATGGAGAAAGTTGTACTGAGCTGAGAGATAGAGATATTAACCCGCCCCATCCCGACCACTTTTCCACCACTGACTCCCCCCAATCCCAACGAATTTTGGATAAATTTTTTTATGGTTCAAACCTCCGCTTTTGGTGAGGAACAATGGAAAATCACAAAGAAAGTGGTCACCAGGGTCCATAAGTGGCCTAGACAGGTATACCATCATTACACCTGGTACCATGTTCTATGGAGGTGCTCTGCAGCTGTCACATTTTCTATGGTAGGGAATAGTATGGCAAACCATTCAAAACAGGTAGATATTTATGTATTACACACCAAAAAACATGTAGTACATGAGTATATTGGTTCTTATACAGAAATAGAGGTGAAGTAAGCATTGTTCCATCAGGCAAACCTAGCTAAATCGCCCAAACTGTTCACCGATGATTCGCCAACATTGTTATTTCATCATACATTTCATTTCTTCAACTTACATAATACTTTTCCAATAACATTATACCCTTTTCCACTTTAGAGAACTGTTTTCACATATTTACAGGCCTTATGGTAATATTTAGCGTACTGTTAGCGCATATTTACGTAGTGAGTGAACTTGCTCTGACTTGTTTCAACTCACAATCTCTTTTTTCACCTTACATAATACTTTTCCAATAACGTTATACCCTTTTCCACTTTAGAGAACTGTTTTCACATATTTACAGGCCTTCAGATAATATTTAGCATAATATTAGCGCATAATTACATAGACAGTGAAATCGCTATGACTGTTGTTTCAACTTACACTCTATTTTTCAACTTATATAATACTTTTCCACTAACATTACACCTGTTTCCACTTTATATAATTGCTATCACGTATTTACAGACCTTACTATTCTACTGAGTGTCATATT
The DNA here is from genome assembly GCF_032717465.1 of Coenobita brevimanus. Lineage (NCBI taxonomy): Eukaryota > Metazoa > Arthropoda > Malacostraca > Decapoda > Coenobitidae > Coenobita > Coenobita brevimanus. The sequence continues at coordinate 4,104,459 of NC_137022.1, forward strand.
ATCGCATATTTACACAGTGAGTGACCTCGCGATATCACTTGTCTCAACTTACACTATTTTTCAACTTATATAGTATTTTCCCACTAACATTACACCCATTTCAACTTTATATAGTTCTTATCACATATATACACGCCTTACCATTATACTGAGCATCATATTATCACATATGTACAGGCCTTACTTCTACAGTGAGCATCATATTATCGTTATCACACGCAGTATCAGTAATGTAGGAAGTTATGATATTCCTTAAAACATGGCTTAAGGCAAAACGCTACGTTGCAGTCTACACACTCGTATCTTGTGTCTTTCCACTGAGTGGCTGGTCTTACTGTTGAGTGCTTGCATACACGGCAGCGGTGCTGGGGTCTAGGACGGTTTGGTTGAGGAGGGATGCTGATCGAGTAGTGGCATCCTGCGAGGGGAATCTTGGCGGCACTGGGGGTGCAGCTGCGGTGTGGGGCCCTGTCCTGTGCGTACCTGGCGATAAGTTCACGAGATAGCTCCCTCACAAACTCCTCAAAGGTCTCAGAGATTCCCGTTGTCATGGCGTGGAGGTAGTGTGCATTGAGGACCGTGATGTCGAGCAAGTGGAAGAAGGGCTTTTTGTACCACTTCATCGTGGTCCTGGCACACTCCACACTGGAAATCTTGGAGTCAGACTGATCCACTTTCCTCATGTTGATATTATAGTCCAGTACTGACTCCGGTTTCCAGACATGGCACCTCCTCTTGCTGCAGTGATCCATGGAGTCTGTGCAGTGCATCAGGGGGCAGTGAACAGCCGACAGGAGGCAAACTTCTCTGTTGTGGTTCCACAGGGTGGCAAGGATGTTATTTGCCTGGAAGAAAACCTTGTTCTTGTCAGGTTTCCTCCCAACCTTCATGGCGACGGTTTCTCTTCACTGTACCATAGACTCTGGTGTCGTGTTGTTGGAGGAACCGAGCGAGAAGAGGGCTAGTGTACCAGTTGTCCAGGTACAGCACATGACCACAATGACGGTACTCCTCTATCATTGTCTTCACCACGGCCCCTGAGAGTCCAATACTACGATCTTCCATTATGTCTGTCTGTGCACCAGTGTACAAAACTATGTCTTGCACATAACCAGTCTTACAGTCACACATAACAAAGATCATGAACCCGAAAACCCGAAATGGTGTCTCTTGCTGGGTAGGTACTGGCGAAAGGAAATATTACCCCCCACAACACAAGACTCTCGTCTATGACGAGGTTTCTGTAAGGATAAAATGACAAGTGGAACATTTCCCATAGGTGATCAAAGACAAGGCTAATTCTCCTCATTTTATCTGTGTTATTAGCATTAGCAGGGCCGTCTGCATCATAAAAGTGGAGGCGGTTGAGAATTTGCTGGAATTGATTACGACCCATTACCTTACCAAAGGAAGGTATGCTGGTCATTAGGTTCGTGGTCCAGTATGCAGGAATTTGATTTTTTTGTACTACACCCATCAAGAGAACCAGGGCCGAAAATATGAACATCTCACCTAGGGTTACGGGAGCCAAAAATATGAACACCTCACCCAGGGTTACTGGATAGTCATATTGCTGGGAGTGCCTGCTCATTGTACCTTCACGCTCACTTTCACGGCACTGGCTGCTTGCAAATAAATTTGTTTGCTCCACTATGCGACCCACAAACTCCTCCCCAAGGAACAGATGGAAGAAATCCACCCTGGTGAAGCCTGCGTGGATACCTGGAGCGGTGCAGCCAGAACGCCACTCCTCAGTGAAGGAGTGAATGATGGGAGTGAAATCACTCCCATCTTCCCAGTCCCATGACACACTACTGTCTCCAGCCTCGTCCCCATCGTCGTCTTAGTCAGGGTGGGGAGGGGAGAGGGGTGGGGGAGGTTGGGGAGGTGGAGAGCAGCACCCTTCCCCACTCGCACTCCTCTTCCCTTTCCCTTTTCCTTTCCCCTTTCCCTTCCCTTTCCTTCCTTTCCCCACTTCATGGGGCTGTGGGGAGGAAGTGCAGGAATATTATGGGGGAAAAGATGTGCTAGGGAGCAGCTCCACCTCGCCTCCCCGCTGCCCATGTACAGCACGTGCTCATGCTGCCTCCCTCACACCACTTGCCCTTTCACCGGTCACTCCCACCACATCACTTTCCCTCTTACCCCTCACTCCCGCCACATCACTCACACCTTCCCCAGACAACGCAAAAGGACCATAGGCCTGATTTTCCTTCTCACTGCACCTTCGGATCCTCACGGGTGAAATTTTCTCCCTCCCCAACCACGAGGTAACATCACGTCCTACGCCGCCGTCCTCCTCCTCGTCCTCATCTGACTCTCTGTCTAGGGGCTGGAGAGAGGTCCGTGCATGTGTATGGGGTCCAGGCTGGCCTACCCTCGCCTTACGGTACGTAACATACTGCACTTTCCTTGGCGAAGGGACCTCATCACTGCTGCTTGTTTCCTCCTCATGCTGCACATAATCCCTATTCTCCACATCGTCATCCAGTGGAGAATCACTATCACCTGTGGAGGTGTCCAGGGTGGATTAAATTTCGTCCTCAGAGAAACCTTTATGCTCCATGTCTGAAATGAGTCACTGCAAACAGGTGAGTGACTGAGACAAGGGAGTGAGCAGGTCACGCGGGGTCTGGGAGAGGGCCTGCCTGGTGGCAATTAGGGGAGGCTTGCCTGGGTGTGAGTACCAAAAATCACAAGCGAAATTTGAAATTTGTGAAAATTAGGGACCTTGCAATTGAGGTGCGTTCATATACATCAACGGGACTGGCAGTGACAAAAAGCGTGAACATATATATATATATATATATATATATATATATATCAACGGGACATGGCGGGTTAATCTTTGTAAATAGGTGTTTGAGTGTGAATGAACTGTGAAGTGTTGAGTCATCTGCATATGAATGGATGGGATTGTGGGTGACAGATAAGAGATCATTAATATGAACAAGGAACAGGGTTGGTGCCAGAACCGATCCTTGTGGTGTGCTGACATTAACTGAGTGGAAGTTAAAATATACATCATCTAGTTTTGCTCTTATTTTCTATCACTGAGATATGAGGAAAGCAGAGGAACAAAAGACGTTAGTCCATAGCAAGGGTGTTTGGACAGCAGGGAATGGTACCATGCTCTGTCAAATGCTTTTGAAATATGAAGAGCTACTGCATGAGTTTTTCCGTGTTGGTCAATCGACTGATGGATGGTATGACTCAGGAGATTGAGTATGTCAATGGTGGATCTCTCGTGGCAGAAACCATATTGTCTATCACTCAGTTGTTGGATTCAAGGCATTTAACTATGTGTTTAAATACAATCTCAAATACTTTACCAAGAAATGTGATTGTTATTGGTCTGTAATCAGAGGGGTCAGAGGAATTGCCTTTCTTTGGAATTGAGTGGATATGGTCTTCTTTCCATGAATTTGGGAATGAAGAAGTAAGTATGCATAGTCTGATAAATTTAGTTAGAACAGAGGCTAGTTCTGGGAAACATTTTTTCAGAACAATAGGAGAATTCCATCTGGATCTGGAGCTTTGTTGGTTGGTTAATTGTCTAGGATGGATTTTATGTATCTAGCCTGTATTTTAAGTGGAACAGTTTTGGGAGAGTTAAGTTCAAGTACTGGAACGTTCTGGCTGACTTCATCTACAGCAGAATTTCTGGTGAATATACTGTCACAGATATGCGCTTCCCCATGTGGATCATTTGTGATGTTGCCATCTGAAGATTTTAGTGGGGGATGGATGATGACTTGTTAAAGTTATTATTGAAAGAACTAAGAGCTGACCAGAATATTCTACTGTAATTTGGGTTGGTAGTTTTGATGCTTGATTTTGAAGAAAGTTTGATTTAGCGAGATTAATTACAGCTTTTGCATTGTTTCTAGCAGTTTTAAATTCACAGAGTGATTCAGATTTTTTTTTTTTTTATTTTAAGTAAGAGTTATATGCTAATGACTTTTGGGCCGTTGCTCTAACACATTTACTGACACACCACATTGAAGAGTTCGTTCTAATAATGACCTGTTGACTTAATATGAATAAATCCATACCAGCTAGTATTAAGGCATTAATGTGGGACTGGGTAGAACTGACATTACTAGAGAAGAAAGACTGCCATGGAATGTGAGCGAGATGATTTATAAATCCATCCCAGCTGGCCTTATCAAAGTTCCTTCCACGCTAACTTGGCCTAAAATTGCCATTTCTCCATTTTAAATACTGAGTTATTGCAAGATATTCTATTTATCTATCTATTGCCAGATGCTTCAGTCCAGTAAGAGGTGGTCATAAACAAATTGCCTCCATGTCGCCCTGTTCCCCGCCATTTCGCTGCCCTCCTCCCAGTTCACACTTAGTGTCTTATATTAATTTCGATGAAGGGAGGTATACTAGTGAGGTTAGGAAGCATACTAACACCTCTTCCTTACCGATTTATTTCTAAATCTGCTCCGTTACTATATTTTTATGTGTTATTCAGGAAGCTTACTAATACCTTTTCCTTACCATTTTATTTCTGATTCTGCCCCGTTACTATATTCTTGTGTGTGTTATTCATGCAATCTATATTGATACTGAAAAGACATAAGGAGCAAACCAATGGATATTATGCTGGAATGCATATGTGGGTCTGTCAGACCCGACACTATCTTGTGTGTATGTGACCTGCATGCGGTTCATTGTCCCAGGCCACTGTGTGCCCCATATACAGTAATCCCTCCAATATCCGATGTAATATAGCCAAAGGCATGTCCGGATAGTGGTCCTGTCCGGATATTGGGCCCCAGCCTCCTGGACTTGTACTTATGGACCCTAACTCAGAAAAACACCTATACAACTCCCTCTGGACATGCATTGCACCTATTTAAGACCCAATTCACACCAATAAGGGACATAAAAGACTGAAGTAAATGCAAAAGAACCATAAAATGAGGTTTTAGAGGTGAGTTTATACAATATTAAACATTCTTGGTACTTACAACAAGTCCCTGGCTCCTGGACTGGTAGTTATGGACCCTAACCTAGCCTAATTCAGAAAAACACCTCCCGACTGTACATGGATAGCACTTAAGACACTATTCGCACCAATTAGGGACATAAAAGAGTGAAATGAGGTGTTAAAGGTAAGTATGGAAAATACAGAACAATATGAAACATTCTGGGTACTTACAGCAAGTCCCTGGCCATCTCGATGAAAAACCCGCCTCTCTCAAACTCTGACAGTAAGAAGGAGTTCCTGAAGCACTTGCAGTACACCGTTCATGAAGTCTTGCACTAACCTTAGTCATTTGCACTCAGAATTCCATTCTCTTAACACTGCGCACTCTTGTCTTACTTGCACTCCTTTGTACCTTAATGAAATAAGTGTTTCACTCTGCACTTAAATTCTTTCCACTCATAAAACCATTTTCTAAACATAACACAAGTTAATTTACGTTACATTGAAAGTCAATTAAATCTTTGTCTTTTCACTCAGAACTCAAATTCCTTAACACTATGCACTGTTTTTTTTTCACTGCACAACACTGTAAATTCCCATGTGGTCTAGTGGAGAAGTTCTAGGCGTCTAATCACTGTCAGAGTCTGAGAGTAGCTCATGCAGGTGACATAGGGGTACATCGCTGGGTCGTGGTGATGGCGTACCAACTGCAGACGATTCTGAAGAGAGGCGCAAACTCATGTCGAGTGGTGACTCCACTGTGCCTGATGTGCTGGGCTGTGGCTTGGAGCATGAGGGCCTGTCTTGGGGAGGCAATGGAGTGGAGCCAGGGCTGGGCACAGCGGGGTCACGGGCCTGAAAAAGCTGTCAATGGTTAATTGACGCAAGGAACGACTTTTGATGATTAATGATGTGCTGCCTGAAAGCGCGCACTTCCTCCACAAGTCCCAAGGGCCCCATCTCCCTGTCGCAGTCCGGGTGCTCCAGGTAGTCCAGAACGAACTCTAGGTGTTCCTGGAGTGCATTCAGCTTGGGGATGGCTGCAGTAGTGTCACGCTGAGAAGAGTCCTTATCATCGTCGCCGTCCTCATCGGAATCTTCAAGCTGGGTACTGACATCTGCAACTGAAGATGCGATCTTGATATCAGACAATGTCTGATACCCAGGATCGCCCTCGTCATCATCCAACCACTCACGCACTTCGTCCACATCCAAATCGTCCCCATACACATGTAGACGTGCATGGAAGTCATCCACGTCAAAACCTAGGAAATCGTGCTCCACATCCGTTCCGAGAAGCAGACAAGACCAACTATTTTCTAGAGTCTTGACAGGGATTTACTTTCATGCACTGGCCCAGTTGTAGGTGGCAGACTTGATGTTGTAGCAGCGAAGGTTTTCCAAAGTCCACTGGCCTCGCATGTCCCGTCCCTCCCTGCGCTCGTCCTCATCCTCTAGAACAACCATCACCTCGTCCAGGAACTTCCGTCGGTACAGCCTCTTTGTTGCCACAATCACTCCTTGGTCCATTGGTTGGATGAAAGCAGTAGTATTAGGTGGCAGAAACATGCACCTAATGTGCCCATTCTCAGCCACCAACTCCTTGTTGCACGGGTGGGCAGGAGGATTGTCGAGGAGAAAAAGGACCTTTACCTGGTCGCGTGGGATTCCCAGTTTCTTCATCTGGTAATGGATGACCTCCTTGACGAAATGGCAGTGGAACCAGTCTTTGAAGATCTGGGCTGTGAACAATGCCTTTAAGGAATGGTACCAGGCAACAGGAAGGACATCCATCACCCCACGAAGACACCGAGTCTGCTTTGCACGGCCAACAATAACGGGCATGAGCCGGTGCATGCTGTTAGCATTGGCACAACACAAAGCAGATATCCGGTGCTTGCAGAGCTTGCGGTCAGGTACACTCTTCTCCGTCTCCTCGGCTAGAGTGTTTGTAGGCAAAGAGCGATAGAATAAGCCAGTTTCGTCAGTGTTGTAGACTTGACCGAGAGTGAGGCCCTCCCTGTCGCTCAAGCACTTCACCTTGTGCTGAAACTCGTCTACTCCATCCTCGTTGGCGTCCAAAGCTTCGCCATGAGACTTACGGTTGGTAAGGCCATGTCGTAACTTGAACACGAAGAGCCAACCTTGAGATGCCTTGAAGTCTAGGGTGTCGTGAAGCCTTGTGAACTTCTCAGCAGCAGCCTTCAGCTCCGTACCACGCACCACCACACCAGCAACACGTTGCTGTCATTACCAAATCAATGTGGAGCAGTCGACTTCTGCATACTTGGGAGTATACATCACCTTCTTCTCCACGTTGCGTTTGCTTTTTGACGAGAAGTCAGCCATGTACTGCATGAGCTTGTCACGGGATCTCTTGATATCAGACAAAGTAGATTGGGCCAGGCTGAATTCACAAAGGATGCGTGAGGAAGACCATCCCGCATCCACCTTGTCCAATATCTCCCTCTTCTTCTCCAGAGTCAAAACCACTCTCTTCCTCTTCTCAGGCGGCGGGGCCATCATCACACACACGAAGGAGAGGCACGAGAGCAGCAGGAGAGCCTGCAGCAGGTAAGGCACCACCACAAAAACGAGCACATGGGCGGGCATGACCACGAGCGTGCACACACAACAAGAGATGGGCGGTAAGTGGGGAGGATGCAGGGGCGCTCTAGCGGACATCGGCGGAACAACGCACCAAAACACAGCTGGCCCTCACCGCGTGCGCCAACTTCAAATTTCGGGAGGGAAAAAAGTCGATTTTTTTTCGAATTTTTTGCGGCTTTTGGCCCAGTTTGGGAATATTGGATCCCGGGACGAAAATGTCCCATTATTGGGGATGTCCAGAAATTGGGTGTCCGGATTTTACGGGGATTACTGTACACACATTCCACGAGTTGCTCTAGCATTGAGAGGTACTGTTGGTCCACTCTCTCCATAGGAAGTTTCCAAAATGACCCATCTGGGCATCGCACACCCGGCGTATGCACTGATGTACATCTTTGACAATGGGTTTGTCACACCCACCGTAAGTATTAATAGTTTATTTAGTACGGTGTTTTTTCTTGTAGGAAGTTAATATTTGTTATAACGGGAGAATTTAGTGCACAAACAATAAAAATGGACCACCATTTTATGAGTGATGAAGAACTAGACTGTACAATGAATACCACAGGCCTTTCCAGTGTAGTTGGCGGTGGTGAAAATGATCACGAACAGGAGGCTAATGATGAAGAAAAAGGTGACAGTGTTGAGCATGTAGGGATCAATGATAGTGACACTGATAAAGACTATGCAACCTCATCTAGTGAATAAAATTCCACTGATAGTGACAACCATCCCTGCAAGCCTAAACAAAGGCGCATGTCCAACCCAGTCAAGTCACGTGTTATAGAATTCTTAGTAATTATTTCCCTCGTGACCAAAAATATAACATAAGTGACAAATAGCAACAAATCTGGATTAAAAATCAATGTTTTTAGCAATCAGAAGGTAACAGTAGTATAATAACACTGAACACACCTCAAGTAATGTCCATTTAAGGGTAAACGTATGTTTTACTTTAGTTACCCCCCAAAAAAATAGGGGGAGGGTGCTGGTTCTAAATCAATGGGATTAGCCTCAGGGAGGTCCAAATACCATGTAGTGTTCAGTTTCAAGGGTAAATGATTGCATGAAGAATCGCTGTTTTTCGTACGTCATTTTTTTCTTTAAAAAAAAGAAAAGAAAAAGTCCCTTTTGTGACGACCTCCTCCACAGCCCAGTGTGAGTCACTAAAAGTTTTGGCGCCATGAGCTGCAGCGCCCATGACCCAGGAGTGTGTGTGCAAGCGGAGAAATCCGCAGCTGTAGTGATAAGCCTACCTCATTTTTTTTTTTTTATACGATGCATCGCACATTTTCCCCGTTTTGGTGTTTTTCTAAGTTACCCTTCACCCTTAAGTTTTCCTTTAAAGTCAATTATTTTATGTGGAAATGCAAGTATAAGGGTTATATTTGGTACTTATATTTATAGTTTTATTATATTTTGATTTTAAGTTTGGTGCTTTATTTTCCGAAAAATGAGTTTCTCACACCCACCATACGCACGTGACTTTTTTTGCGCATACTCGTATGAATTGTAGTTAAGGAGGAGTTTGGAAAACAAATCGCTGAGGAATAGGTGTTAGGGAGCCTCTTTACCAGACAGGAATACTGGCTGAAGTGCTATATCAAGAATGATTTTTTTTTTCTTTTTTAATACAAAAATGAAGGAACCAAAGGACAGACTTAACGAGCAAAAGGACAAAAGTCTGGGCCAAATTTATGTGAAAGGATTATAGGAAACTTACGAGAAAGTATGTATCGTATCTGTAATTTGTTTTCACGTGAAGGACAAGATTGATTGACTGACTGACTGACTGACTGATTGACTGATTGACTGATTGATTTACTGATTGATTTACTAATTCACTGACCGACTGACTGGTTGATTGACTGACTTATTGACTAACTGACCGACTTACTGACAGATAAATACACAAATAGACAACACCAGAACAACACAAATCAAAACAATCATCTAACATCAAATTTCACCCCCCAAACCAAGAACACACTTTAATGATGCAAGGGAGAATGGAGAATCGTCTAGTGTCTCTTATACTGATGTAAAAATTATGTACCATTTAAGAAAACAAAATTGGTCTTGAACTGTTTTGAAAGAAGGAAAAGGAATCATAAATATGCTCAAGATTTCCACCTCCGTCTTCTCCTTAGCTGAGATTCCCTAACACACTATCCGTGGCGATTTAGTTTTCTTATTACAGCTTACTATTGTTTTGTTTGGTACTTATATCCTTTTTACTGTACACTGATTGCATTGTTGACATAAGTGGCATATTATTATTATTATTATTATTATATTATTATTATTATTATTATTATCATCATCATTATTATTATCATTATTATTATTATAACCATCATGAAATTCTTTCCTACATAAGGAAGGGGCGAGGTAGGGTCCAGAGAGCAAGGAAAGAGAAGGCACTATAGAGGAAGAAGTATCGACTTCGACCAGTGAAATGGAGCCGACATCATCCAAGCCTTTACAGACGCATTTCAGTTGTTAATTACACGATATTTCTTCTTCAGCCATGCGGTTCGGCCTGATGGAGACCAAGGTTGCCCTGGCCAAGCTGATCCTGGCAGCTGACCTCAGCATACCGCCAGGTCACGAAGACATCAAGATGGAAAGCTCTCCCTTCATGCTGAGGCCTAAGCATGGCGTCTACATCCTCCTCACGCCTCGCAAACACGAATGAGACACGTATAGGGCGGTATGCCAGTACAGCCGGGAAGCCATCATACCAAAAACCCGTAAAAATAATCAACACTAAAATATCCATAAATATATCAAAAACAAATTCCACACCCAAAACCTCACGCCGACCACAATCTTCACACACACAGACGCCACCAAGTCCACGAGCATTAGGTCGAAATATGAGTAATCAAGGGGAAAAAAAATAATATGGAACTGATTTTTGCTGTATTAGTTCCTAACGAGTTCTAGAATAACATACTAAAAGTCCCCGAATTCCTCCCTTGTGGTTTTGACACTGGATGCCTAAAGTCGGGGAATATTATATAATCAGTTTTTTAACAAATAAAATTTTATCAAAAATACTTGTTTTTCATTCTTTTAAACCATTCTTTTATTTAATTGGGGTTCCAGTGCCTTTTATCTTATAAAATGAACTATTTCTTCATGCCAAATACTGTCAAAAGGCAATGTTGGTTGTTCAAATTGCATAGGGTCGTACTAATGTATGTTTGTATTGTCTTTAATTTATTTGTGTTCCTATTTTAAATTGAATATCACTGTAAAACAATGATCCTTTTTGTACTTCCAGAAGTGTGGCATCCATCTGTGTGACCTGCAGTGAAGCCCTGGGGAGCAAAGACACATCAGCTATCAGAAGCAAGGGACGGGAAACCTTAATAACTGCCAGCTTATCAAGAAGTGATGGCCTGGGTCAGACATTCGAGAAGCAAATCCCCCTCATAGTACGGTACACACAGACTGCAGAAAGAGCTGTACTAGACCTAGCAGTATACAAGCAGACCTAAAAAGACAGTCAACAAATACTGATAAGCAGAACATGTCAGCCACAACTGCGTTCTCAAGAAAATGAGGTCAGTTTCAAAACACAGTTATTATTTTGTGCAACAAATGTATTCACAAATACTAAAGTTCCTGTAAAGAGAAGAAAAACTGTGTGAAGTAAGAACACTAGAATTCAAAGAAAATCTTTTGCTTCACGCATCCAGAAGAAATGAAGAGTGGACAAGATCTGTCTCATGTCCATAGTGTGTTTGATCTTGTTGCAGTGGAAGCAAAGTATCGTGAAGAGTGCAGATCTGACTTCTTCTTATGTGACAATCCCAAATGTCCCTCAAAACGTGGTAGACCGGGAGATGAAAAAAAAATAAATAAATAAGAACTTTCCAGGAACCATGCTTATATACTGTATAGATGAGAATGCTGAATGCCAATACTCCCTGACAGAGCTGCTGAATTTCATGAATGAGCACCTAGATGATTACAATAGTTACTCAGCCAAACATTTGAAGACAAAGTTGTTAGAGCATTATGGGGACATCATCATCACAACTATCCATCCATCCATCCATCATCCAATCCTACATTGCCCCATGAGGAGCGTAGGAGCCCGGGGCTAGGCACTTGGTCCCGACATTTAAGATGAGAATGACCAGCCTCACTCATCCCTGAGTGGTATTACATGAGCATTCAACCCCAACCACCCCTTGGATATAAACCTTCACTGGCTCAATCCGATTGGAGCGCAATAATTACTCACTAAACCACCAGGCACCAAAATTTGGTTATATGGTTACCACCCAGCGTAGAAAATGGGTTCCTGGTGTACAGGAAACCATTTGGCTTGTCACACAGTGTAGAGTCACCCACAGCCTGAAGGAAGAGGAAAGAATGAAGGAAAGAAAGACAGAAAAGGGAGTGTAAAGTCACCCGTAGGCAGAAGGATAAGGAAAGAATGAAGGAAAGAAAGACAGAAGAGAATGGAAGGAAAGAAGGATGGAGGGGAAAGGGCAGACACCCGAGAGCAGCACTATATCGAGTGAGTGGATGGTGAGCGCCCCCACCTACCACACTATCAAAGGAAATACTAATAATGTAAGTTTCAGAGACACTGGCCACAATATGGTATTTGATAATTGGAACACGGGTAGAATAATGACGATAGATGAAAAGAGAAAGCTTAATGTAAAAATGGCAGCATCTATTGTTCGAGATGACATAAGGACCACCTTGTATGACTGTGACTTATATCCTGATATCCAGTCAATATTAAAAGATCATCTGATTCCAGAGTCTCTAAAGTTGTTCCTCAGTGGTGTGTTGACTTCCAAAACGGAGAAAAATGAATCTGTCAAACGGAGATCTACTTCTCTTGCACGAGCGATCATTTCTTCATGTCGTCCCAGCTCATTCATATCTCCAATACTCTTGGCAACTGCTATATACGTCCATCGCAAATATGCATCTAAAGGGCTCATAGATATCATGTGTTCCCTAGGTTTTTGCACTAATTATCGAGAAGTTCAAAGGTATGAACAGGTAATTTTTTCTGAAGAAATAGGATGACTAGATTTGGATGGATTTGTGCAGTTTGTTTTTGACAATGCTGATGCTAACACCCATACCCTTGATGGCCACAATACATTTCACAGTATGGGGGGTATAGTCTGTGTTACTCCAAGCAAAGATAAACCGCCACTAATCCTACCACGTAAGCCCTCTTTACCTTCTGCAAACGTCATAAGCTCTTTTGGAAAGATACCCATCAAGCCTTACACCATGCCAACATCTCCAGGTCTCCAGCACATTGAAGTTAAAGACCTTCAACTTCTTTGACAGAAGCCACAATCACTTCATAAGGCCCAAGCACTGCATTCTCTGTGGATTTATGGATACTTTCTTGAGGTTTCTTCAAAACCATCATGGAGTGGATTCATGCAACTGGCTTATAGAGATGTTACTTCAGATGTCTCCAGAATAGAGATATTGCCATTCAGTGACACGAATCTATCTGACCCAACAGCCATCTACAGTGCATTGTGCTTTGCCCAAGAACAATGTAGGAAACAAGGTATTCCATTTTGTCCAGTCACATTTGATCAATCGCTATATATTAAAGCTGTGAACATTATTGCTGCCTCAGATGGTCTTGGAAATGTCTTCATTTGGCTTGGGGGATTTCATCTGCTCATGTTTTTCTTCGGCTCAGTTGGCAACATTATGTCTGGTAGTGGACTGGAAGAACTATGGGAATTTGTTTATGTCAGAAGATCCATTCCACAGATGAATGGTCATGCTTACTCATGGGCATTAAGAGCACACTTCCTGACACAAGCTGGTCTCTCTACTCTGCTGTTCAAACATTTCAACTCCACTGAAGGAGATGCAAAAGAGACTGACACAGACCAACTGAGAGCTGTTTATGAAGGGATTATCAAACAGGAAGTTAATGTTGATGGAGTTCTGCAAGACCATGATGTTAATGATCTCTTGCAGGCTACTGATAATCTTTGTGTTCACATGTCACAAACGAGCAGAACTGCAAAACGTTGGATCCAGTATTGCCAACAGGCATCTTTGATGTGCTTATACCTTCATGCTGAAAGAACAGGAGACTGGTATCTTCATTTGTATTGTGTGAAGGAAATGCTAACACACTTTCATGCAGCTGCGCATTTGGCTTATGCCAAATCAGCACACTTATACCTGCAACAGACGAGTGAACTGCAGGAGAAGATGCTCGAGAATGAGCTGGAGAAACTGACAGAAACAGGTTACTTCACTGTATGTCAATCTAACCAGCCTTGGACTGGAGTATACTTTGACCAGGCGACAGGAAAGTCTTTCATGAGATCTTTTAAGACAGCAGGAAGTATTACTCATGGCCGTGGCATCACACAGAGCACACTAGCAAAGTGGGTGTTTGCCCTACCCAGCTGTTCTCTAGTCTGCAGTGCTCTGGAAAAATTCACAGGCATTGAAGGCAGCAGCTCAGAACAGCATAAAGAGCTCAGACCATCAAGTGAAAAGAAAGATAATGAAGACATTGGCACCTTCATTAAATGGTTGGAGGCACACCCATCCTTTTGTGTCAGAAAACCTGATGAATTGATTTTTCTGGCACCTTGTGTTATTGCAGATAATTCTGTGAATTATGATGAAGGGATAGGGGATGGAGTTATCCCCGTACCCTGAAGATTGGGTCTATGAATGTGCGTGGATGTAGTACGATTGAGGCTAAAAGGGGGGAGATTGGGAGAATGTTTGTGAGAAGAAAGTTGGATGAGTTAGCTTTGAGTGAAACGAAGATGAAAGGGAAGGGTGAGTCTATGTTTGGAAGTGTGAATGGAAGATTGTCAGGTGTTGATAGAGGAAGAGCAAGAGAAGGTGTGGCCTTGTTAGTGAGTCCGGAAGTACAGCAGTGTGTGATTGAATGGAAGGAGGTGTCATCGAGACTGATGTGGGTGAAAGCGAAATTTGAACGTGAGTTGTGGGTGTTTGTGAGTGCATATGGGCCTGGTAGTGAAAGGGATGAAGAAGAGAGGGAGTCTTTCTGGAATGATATTGATGAGTGTCTGCAGAGTTTTGGAGCGAATGTGAATGTGGTAATGATGGGAGATCTGAATGCTAGAGTGGGAAATGTAGCAGTTGAAGGTGTAGTTGGTATGCATGGTGTGCCTGGAAGAAATGAAAATGGGGAACGAATGATAGCGATGTGTGTTGAGCGAGAGATGGTGATTGGAAATACGTTGTTTGAGAAGAAAGATATTTATAAGTATACATGGGTGAGACAGGAGGGTGGATGAGTTGTTGATAGAGCTTTGATGGACTATGTGGTTGTGTCTAGGAATGTACTAGGAAGATTGTTGGATGTGAGAGTTCTGAGAAGGGAGGGTGGAGGTATGTCTGACACTACCTGGTGGAGGGAAAGTTAAGAGTAGGTAAGAAATGGGTGAGAGCTAGGAGGGTTAGGTGTGGCAGGGAGGTTTTGAAAGTGAGTGAGTTGGATAAAAGAGAGAAAAAGATAGAGTATCAGGAGAAATTGAAAGATGAGTGGAACGCAGTGAAAGATCGGGAAAATGGCAGTGTGGAGGAGGAATGGCAGTTGTTTAAGAATGCTGTGTTGGGGCATGCAGAAGAGGTGTGTGGTGTGAGACGTGTGCGTGGTGGTGTAAGAAAAGGAAGTGAATGGTGGTGCGAGGAAGTAAGTATGGCTGTGGCTGAGAAGAGACGTGCATATGAAGTGTGGCTGCAGAGGAAGGATGAGATGTCATATGAAAGGTATAAGGAAAAGAGGAATAGGGCGAGAAGGGCTGTGCGTGATGCTAAAGTGCCAGCAGATGAGACGTGGGGTAGGCGGCTGACAGAGAATTTTCAACAGAATAAGAAAATGTTTTGGAAGGAGGTGAAAAGGGTGCAAAAGGGAGAGTCTGGGAAGGAAGAACGAGTAAAAGCAGAGGATGGAAGGATGTTAATTGAGATGGATGCAGTAAGGAAGAAATGGGCAGAGTATTTTGAAAGATTATTAAATGTAGAGGAGGAAAGGGTGGCTCAGATTGTGGCAGATGGAAGAGTGCAAGGAATAAATGTGTTGGGAGAGTTGAATGATTCTTTGATCACGAAGGAGGAAGTAGAGAAGGCAGTAAAGGAGATGAAAACAGGGAAAGCTGCAGGTATGGATGGATGTGCTGTGGAATGCCTGAAGGGTGGTGGTGTGACTATTGTTGACTGGTTAGTAAGATTGTTGAATGTGTGCTTTGTGAAAGGTATGGTGCCAATTGACTGGGCAAGTGCTTGTGTGGTCCCGTTGTATAAAGGCAAGGGTGATAAGCATGAATGTACTAGCTTTAGGGGTATAAGTCTGTTGAGTGTTGTAGGTACGATATATGGTAGAGTGTTAATTATGAGAGTTAGAGAGGGTACAGAGGGAAAGATTAGTGATGAGCAGTTTGGCTTTAGGAGAGGGAGGGGATGCGTGGATCAGGTGTTTGCTGTGAGACAAGTGTGTGAAAAGTATTTAGCGAAAGGCATGGATGTGTTTTGGGCATTTATGGATTTAGAGAAAGCGTATGATAGAATTGATAGGGAGGCTTTGTGGACTGTTTTAAGATTGTATGGACTTGATGGTAGGTTATTAAAAGGGGTGAAAAGTTTTTATGTAAATAGTAAAGCATGTGTAAGAGTGGGAAATGCTGTGAGTGATTGGTTTCCCGTGAGAGTGGGGCTGCGACAGGGATGTGTGATGTTACCTTGGTTGTTATAATATTTACATGGATGGTGTTGTAAGGGAGGTGAATGCAAGAGTTTTAGGTGGAGGTCTGAATCGGGTGAATGTTGATGGTGGAGAGTGGAATCTGAAGCAGCTGTTGCCTGCAGATGCTACTGCACTGGTGACTGATTCAGAGGAGAGATTGAGACAGTTGGTAGAGGAGTTTGGAAGGGTGTGTGAAAGGAGGAAATTGAAAGTAAATGAGAATAAGAGTAAAGTGATGAAGTGTACGAGGTTGATAGATGGTAGGGGGATGAATATAGTTTTGAATGGTGAGTTGCTTGAGGAGGTAGAGTGTTTTAAATATCTAGGGTCACATGTTGCTGTGGATGGAAGAATAGATGCAGAAGTGAAGTTTAGAATAAATGAAGTAGGAAAGGTGCTGGGAGGAATGAAAAAAATGTTTAGATGTCGTTCGCTTAGAATGGATGTAAAGAGAAGACTGTATGAGGGTGTTGTGGTACCGACTGCGTTATGTGTGGCTGAAACATGGAGTATAGGTGTAGCAGAGAGGAAAAGTTTGAATGTAATGGAGATGAGGTGTCTGAGGAGTATGTGTGGAGTGACGCGTATGGATCGAGTGCGAAATGATGAAGTGCGAAGGAGAACTGGAGTTGTTCGGGAGATGGCTGGTAGAGTTGAGCAGAGGGTGTTGCGATGGTTTGGGCATATGGAGAGAATGGATAATGAGCGATTGGTGAAAAAGATAACTAGATCTAATGTGACAGGTGTAAGGCTGAGAGGAAGACCAGGAATAGGATGGATGGACAGTGTGAAGAGAGCGCTGGATGCGAGAGGGATGTCTGTTGAGCAAGGAAGAGTGGCTATGCGTGACAGAAATAAATGGAGAGAAACTGTGAATGAATAAGTGATGCCGCAGCCCTCAGGGGATATTCTCCCGCATTTGGTCTGATCACCTAGTCAGGTCAGGTGCGGGTAAGGGGATGGGTCTGTTATGATGTGGCAGGGGTAAACCAGTTCTGCTGTCGGGCCCTGCTGCGGATGTCACTGATTGCATTGCGCAGTTGACCCTTGTGTGGTGTGGTGCGGTGAGGATCCGTCCGTTCTCCCCTTTGGGGCTAAGATGCGAATGAATGTGTTTGAATGGATGAGTAAATGGGGAGTGTGTCGTCCTGTCTCGGCTACCTCCCTTTCCTTGGGGGAAGCAGCCTAGGTATATAGATAGATGATGAAGCTGCCCGTATTGGAAAGGAAACAATGGAGAAAATGGTGAGTGCAAGTGGAAATTTTTCTTCTGTGTGTCTTCATCGCAAAGACAAAGTCAAGCCCCTTGCTGGCATGAAGAACATGATAAATGTTCGAGGTGAGCCTGTAGTTGTGAATCCATCCTTACCCTTCGACAGGATAACTTGTATCCTAAACACAAGTTGTGAAATGGGCACATTCCTTCACTATGAATTAGCATCACATCTTTCATTATTATTTCTGGATGACCAAATGAGGAAAACTGTGAAGAGCTTTCTGGGGAAAGTCTTAAAGTCCTACACTGAAATTTCTACAACACCACCTAATTCACTATATGTGATTGATGGTGACTATCTACTTCAGGCTGTAGTATGGCCAAGACCTGCATCCTACCAAGAAGTCTATGATGTTTATAGGGCCTACCTTATATGAAATTATGGCACATCGGCAGCAGTAGTGTTTGATGGATATGATGGTGTTCTGGCTACTAAATGTGCAGAGCAAATGTGTCATTCCAGAAGGAACATTTCAGCCAACATACAAATTTCCCCTAACTTGCCCACAACTGTAAAAAGAGTCTGACTTTCTTGGCAATGCACACAACAAAAAACAGCTTATTAGTTCCCTTACTGACATCTTACAAGAAGAAGGACTCCACGTGAAACAAGCTAAAGCAGATGCAGATTCCCTTATAGGCTTCACTGCAATCCAAACTGCACGGAGAAACACAGGCAATCCAGTTGTTGTAGTTACAACTGACACAGACCTCCTTGTCATGTTAGTGGCACATGCAACCCCTGAACTGTACCTGTATATGCTTTGCAGCTACAAGCCCATAAGTATCTACAGGATAAATGATATCAAACACTCACTTGGGAAGATCAGCCAGTACTTGCTCTTCTTACATTCAGTGACTGGATGTGATACAACATCAGCAATGTACAATCAGGGCAACTTGAAAGCTTTAAGACTGGATCAAAGTAACGAAAACCATGCTTCACAAATGAATGTATTCATACAACCAGGGAGTACCCAAGAAGAAATCCGAGAAGCTGGAGAGACATTCCTCCTTAGTCTGTGTGGTGCCAGTGGGTTTGAAACCGTAGACACATTGTCTATAAAAGATTTGTGGCCAGGAAATCTAATAAGGCAACATTCAACCTAGCAAGTTTTCAACCCACTAGTGCTGCAGCACATGAACACTTGTACAGAGTGTACCTACAGACACAAGAATGGTTGGGCAATGAACTAAATGCTACAGAATGATGTTGGGAAAAAATAATGAAGGCACTCATGCCCATTGCATGAGACGAAGAAACTGGTCAAATTCATTAGTTACGCATGTAAAAAAGGTTGCACAAAGAATTGCAGCTGCAGGACAGCTGAGCTTCAGTGTTCAGAGGTCTCCATCAACTGCTTTGAATCACAGTGTAATAATATGCCAGACACTGATTTTGATGTGTGATATATAAATAATTAGATATAAATGTAAAGTCCTATTTTACAGAGACATGCATTACCCTACTGTTAGCTCATGATATGAATCTTCACCTTAGTAAATAACATGACTCATTACTTCCAATATCACAGATTTTGATACTGATATAGTATCTGTATATGTGTGTACTGTAATTAATGTATGAATATGTGTTGTAATAACTTGTATTTTACTTGAATTTGCATAATTTCAGTCCAAATTAATTTCTATAGTTTATATTCTATCTATCTATCTATTGCCAGACGCCTCAATCCCGTTTGGGGTGGCCACAAACAAATCGCCTCCAAGTCGCCCTGTCCCCCGCCATTTCACTGCCTTGCTCCCAACTCACACCTCCCTCTCTCATATACCTTTCCACCCCATCCCTCCAACTCATCCTTGGCCTCCCCCTCCCTCTTCCCTCCTCCACCTCACTCACATACACTCTCTTCGTCAGTCTTTCACCCTCCATCCTCTCCACATGGCCAAACCACCTCAGTGTGTTCCTCATAATGCTTCCTATCACATCCACATCAACACAACAACGCTCCTTTATATTCTCATTCATCAGCCTGTCTCTCCATGTGACTCCACAGGCTCTTCTTAAATAACTCATTTCCACTGCTCTCACTCTTGACTTGTGTCCTTCCAACAACGTCCAAGCTTCACTTCCATACGTTAGAGTTGGTATCACAATACTGTCATGCAGTAACTTTTTCACTTCCATGCTCACTTCCCTGTTTCTTATCACTGCTTTCAAAGAACCAGCAACCTTTCTTCCCTGCTGTACCCTTTCAAGCACTTCACCCTCCAAACCTCCATCCTTACTCATCACACTACCCAAGTACTTAAACGTACTCACTTTTTCCAATTCCTGACCATCCAACCTCGCTGTACATTCACTGACTTCACCTCTCTCAAAGACCATCACTTTACTCTTCCCTACATTCACCTTTAGATTCCGTTTCTTACACACTCTCCCAAACTCATCCACCAAGCCTTGCAGCTCCCCTTCGTCTTCACTCAACAACACAGTATCATCTGCAAACAACAGTACAGGGAGTTTCCAAACACTATCCTCTCTCAACAGGGCCACTCCAACATCCAGTACCCTACCTCGTACCTCTTTTATTACCCCATCCATGTACAGATTGAACAACCATGGAGACATGACACATCCCTGTTTCAACCCAACTTTCAAAGAGAAAAATTCACTTAGTTCACCATCCACATGCACTGCAGCCTTCGCACCATCGTACATACTCTTCACAGCATTCAACAACTTCCCATCTACTCCATATATTCTTAACACTTTCCACAATCCTTGTCTATCCACCCTGTCATATGCTTTCTCCAAATCCATGAAAGCCGCATACAACTTCTTTCCCTTCTCTAGAAACTTTTCCACTAAAGATCTAAGAATGAATATCTGATCTACACAACCTCTTCCCTTCCTAAAGCCTCCCTGTTCTTCTCCAACTAATTCCTCTGTTCTTTCTCTAACTCTGTCAATAACTATCCTACCATACACTTTTCCTATTATACTAAGAAGACAAATGCCCCTATGATTACCACACACTTCTTTTTCCCCTTTTCCTTTGTACAAGGGAATAATTATACCTGACTTCCAATCCTCCGGGACTCTACCTTCCTCCCAGGCCAATCTGCACATCTTCCACATCCATTCTACTACTATCTCTCCCCCATGCTTCAGCATTTCACCACACACTCCATCAATTCTTGGGGCTTTCCCCGATTTAACTTTCTTCATTGCTTCCACAATTTCTATCCTACTGATTTCTTCCTGTCTTCTCACTTCCCTCCTTCTCCCAGCCATTCCCCAGCCACTTATACTCGCATTACTGCCATCCTCTACGTTCAACAATTCCTTAAAGTGTTCTCTCCATCTGCTCACTTCTTCTCCCTTCTCCACTAGTAATCTACCATTTTTATCTTTCACTCCCCTGCTAACTTCACTTCCACCCTGTCTTACTCTTTTCACCTCTTTCCAGAACATTTTCTTACAGTCCCTCCACTTTACACTCAAATTCCTTCCAAATTCCTCATCCACTCTCTTCTTACTTTCTCTTACTAATCTTTTCACCTCTCTTTTTCTTTCTACATATAACTCTCTCTTCCGCCTCTCATCTTCTTCCACGCCCCTATTTCTCATCCATTCATTGTATGCTTTCTTCTTTTGTGCCACAGCCTGTTTCACCTCTTCAGTCCACCACGCTGTTCCTTGCACCCCCCTCCGTCTTCTCTTCCTTCCACACACCACATCACATGCTGCACATATTTCTTATGTAAATATCCTACACACACCTTCCACGTCTCCCATCTGCTCCAGTTCATATTTGCCTAATCGTTCCTCCACTTCTCTCTTATACTCTGCCTTTTTCTCATCCTCTTCTGACCTTTCCACTCTCCTTGCCACTACTCCTTCCTCTCGTCTTTCCTTTCTTCTATTCTTCCATCTTACTTGAAATCTAATTCTGGCCACCACCAAGTAGTGGTCAGAAAGTCCACTCCCCCATCCTCTATAAACTCTTACTTTTACATTTTAATTACATAATAACTATGAGAACCAGCATCAGGTAGACAATGGCCTAACAATAATGTTGTATGCATTGTGTAAAAGTATTTTGAATATATCTGCTGTTTTTTATAGTTTGGTATATGTAAAGAAACTATTACGATTTTTTTTTTGTTATTTCAATGCTAGCATTATTATGCTTTGATCCTGAAGTAAATGTACATGATGAAGTTAATGAAATATTGTGCAAAATAATTTGCATTTACACATATGTGGAGTATAATGTTTTGCACTGTATTAAAATATGTTTCAATCATTTTAAAACATACAGAGGTTGTTTTTAATTATGATATAACACCATTAATTAAATATTACTTTTTGAGTCACTTTGGCTGATAAAACACAGTGAAATGTCCAATCAATGTAGATAACTTAGACCCGCTTATACATACGTTTATGAAAAAAGTACTGGAATAGTTAAATGGCTGCCACAGAAAGCACACAAGGGGAAAACTTGGGGACCTTTGACATATGTTTCTAGATGATTTTAGAAAGCTCTCCTCAAAATTTCAGCTCCCTATTATTATTTTTTTCTTGAAAATATCTAATGCGCCTGGACTAACTCCAAACTCCACACGGATCAGTTGCCTATCTATTGTCAGGTATAACTATTTCACTTATCTGAGTAAGCTTTATGACTACTTAGAAGTGTTTACAATACAAATTATGATCAATGTTATCAACATAAAAGCACTCAATGGGAAGAAAACGGAAATAAAATGTCTCACCATAATCATAGACAACCTTCCCAAGTTAAAAGCTCGAGCCAGGCTGACTAGGAGCCGGAGAATTCCGCCTCCCTCCCTCCATCCCTCCCCTATTCATCCGCCCCCACCCTTTTCCACCACCTCCCTCCCTTCACACCTCTTCTTCCTCCTCCCCTCCTTCGTCCACCCCCCTCCCTCTCTCCTTAATTTTCCCTTTTCCTCAATTTCCTTTCTTTCCTTTCCCCTCATTCTCCTTCCACCTCTCCCAGGTGATGAAGGCATCACATTTTATGTCCTCCGTGTCCTCCTGAAGGTTCCTGGTAATCCCCTTCTCCAGCTGTTCAACTTTTGCATCCGTCTGGGATACGTACCACAAACCTGGACCCGCAGTACAATCGTGCCTTCCGACCTGTTTGCCTCACCTCCTGCTTCAGTAAAGTACTAGAATGCATCCTCCTCACAAGACTCTCGTTTAGGCTGCAGGACAAGCTCTCGCCCCGACTGAACTGCTTTTTACCACAGACAGGAACACATCACTGCCTCATGGAGCTATACACCCTCCTATCCCCCACCAGTGTAGTGGCCTTCATTGATTTCAAGAGTGCATTTGATGTCGCTAACAGAGACATCATCCTCGACCAGCTAGTAGATTTTGGAATTAAGGGAAACCTGCTGCAATGGATACGTGGTTACCTGACTAATAGGTCCTCTCGTGTTTTTTTTAAGGGTGTATATAGCACCGCTAAGGATTTGGAGCTTGGTACTCCACAAGGTTGTGTCCTTAGTCCTTTTTTGTTTAATATCCTCATACATCGTCTACTCACCCTCCTTCCTGACATCCCTGGAACCACGATTACTTGCTATGCTGATGACATCTGCATTCACTCAAATTCCCCAGCAGATCTACAACGTTTCCTTCACTTGTTTCACGAGTCGTCTTCCAAATGTGGACTCATTATTTCTCCAGAAAAGAGTAGGATCTTCACTTCCCGTCCAGCAAGAACACTGCCTGTATGCTCTGTCAGGGATTGTGTTATTCCTCAATGCACGCAGTTCCTTTAACTGGGTGCACCTGTACGGATTTCTCCCTCCATTCCTGCAAGACAATGCGTGCATCCGATTGTTCAGGATCTGCTGACCTGGCTACAGCAGCACCTAAAATCTCTCATGGCTCACTAATTATGCCGCTGGGGTGTCTATTCCTGTAGCACGAACCATATACATAGCGTTCATTTGATCAGTTGTTGATTATCTCTCCCATGCTCTTTGTCAACTTTCCAGAACAGCCTTACAACCTCTTGAGGAGTTCCAAAACACAGTAGTGAGACTCATCCTGGGCTGCCCTGGCTCAACCAGAATTGTCAACATGCAACTTGAACTCAACCTTCCACCACTTGTTTAGAGAATATACTCCGTGGTTACATAGTTCAGCGTTAAGTGCCTGCATTATCCTCTCCTTTCTCCCCACTACTCTCACATCATTTGGACTTCCCTTGATTCCACTGCATCAAGGCCTCTGCTTCACAGTGGTGGCCGCACACTAGTTAATACAGTTTGTTCAAACACCTGACGGTTTAACATCAACGTACCGGTGCTTTCTGAGGAGGTGGACTATGGCATTTCACGTTTGCAGACCCCTGTGTCTGCTATCTCATACACTCCGGCCTCCAAGACTGACCTGCCTCAGCTTCAGAAACAGCTAGCTTTGGAGACCATCGCCAGGCTGTCATCTTCCCTCCCTTCGGCCCACCATATCTACACTGATAGCTCCCTGCAGGAGGATGGCAGTGCTGGCAGTCCTGTATTTTCCCCAGGTCTGTACCAACCTCAAGGGGGCTGGTTGGGCCATCGACTGCCAACCTCGTCGATCTCTACGTATTGCGAACTACATGGACTCCTGGATGCAGTTACACTATTAATACGGACGAACATCAGCGGCTTCATCATCTGTGACTCACAGCCGGCCCTTCATGCCCTGTCCTCTCCCAGGCCTGTATATCAACACCTTGTTATGCAGATACTCCGTCAATTGAACACTGCCCACGATCATTCACTATTGGTGCAATTTCTGTGGATTCCCCCTCATATTGGTCTCACGGCCAACAACACCGCTGACCTCCTTGCGAGGACTGCCTGTGGACTGGATCTGCCTGTGGATGCTGCTAATGCCTCCCCCATTTGCTACAAGCAGATAATACGCAGAGCAGCTCGTTCCCCTATTCTCCGCCGTAGAAATGCTGAGAGGGATCACAGTGCATTTATCCAGCATTATGAACACTTTCACTCTCGTCCCCATAGATATCGTCCCAGTGGTCTTATGGTTCGTCGACATAACTTGGTGTGTGCCCACTTCAGACTGCGTTACTGACCTGTGTGGCAGGTGGCTGGGGAGGGCAATGCACCTCATTTCTCCTATTGTAATCTGTGTGACACACCCAATGCCAACACCCCTGACCATTATTGCCTGCAATGTCCACTTCTCTCTGATTTAATATCACAAGGACTCACATTAGTGGACAAGCGTAAACATTTGTTGGAAGATGATAATCTAGATGTTATTCTCCTGCGTCATCCACACTTTGGTGGATGTTAATTTGTTATAGCTAGACAGCGTGTCCTGCGTGGCACGAGTTCCCCTGCTACTCACCTCACATATGGCAGCATGGCGCTGTAATAGGTTTATCGCCTTCGTGCGTAATAAATTAATCAAATCAAACCTTCCACCTCTCGTCTCCCTCCACCTCTTCCTCCTCCCTGAAAAACACATTTCCTTCATTCCCCTTCCATCCCCCATCCCTCCTCCCTCCCCTGTCCCTCCTCCTTTCCCCTTTACCTCCTCCCTACCCATCCATCCTCCTCACTTCAGCTCCTTACATTCTCCCTCCCCCTCTAGCTCACTCCCTCCTTCCCCCCCCTTCTAGTTCTTCCAGTCTCTCTTGGTGGTCTGTTGGGAGGGGTACTTCACATTTTGTACTATTGGGAATATATGAACCTGGTACAGTATAAGAGTGGAGCTTGGGTCTGGCAGTTGGTACCCCTGCGACCCTTGACGTATTCACAACTTTGTTGTGTCTAGGTGGATGAATGAATGAATGGGTTACCAATCACTGTTTGAAACTGACACGTAGCCACGAATCATATATTTAGAAGACTCTAGTATATGTAAACATACGTATGGGTGTTTTTTCATTATCATTGCTCATTTCGTTGAGATAAACTTCAACTGCAATGATAATTAAACGGTACAAAGAGATTTTCGTGCCATAGACCGATCCAGTAGGTGCTCACTCCCTCCTGTCATGCGTTGCCAGATGATAGGGAACACTCTTCATCAATTATTAATTTGATACAAAAATAAAATCGTTTCCATAAGCTATATAATGGCATTTTTTGTTTGCAATACTAACACGTCATATGCAGATGTGGTTACTGGCTGCTATCACCTTCATAAAACAAAATCCTCTCTTCCCTTTCTGTCAACTATTTCAATGCTGGAAACTCACTCCCGTCTTCCCTTCCCCAAGCTCCCTCCCCTGAACCCCCTACCTCTCTCACTCTCTCCATCCCCCTCTAAACAGCCGGTTCCTCCTCCCCCCCAACCCTTTTAGACTGAGGGTGATGCGGGTCGCAGAATCTGCTCTCCTTTCATGTTAAACTCATGGTGGTAATCTGCCTTAAAACCCTACTGTGGTCAATAAACCATTCTTAATGACAGTCTCTCTCTCTCTCTCTCTCTCTCTCTCTCAGGCCACCGCTCTGAGGGCAGGCGAGGATAGTGAAGTCACTTTCCTCAAACTAAGTCGCTGTCTGATATGTATTGGCTTATGTGCATAACCGGATGAATATAATACATTGGATGTGATGAAATTTCATTCAAAGATTGTGTTGATATGGTTAAATACATTAAAAAAAAGACACCTTGTTTTCATTAAAAAGAAAAGTTCATGGGGATTATATATTCACAGGGCCTACAGTATATATTCATTATGCACTAATTATAATGGTTATGATGATACACTTCAGCCATATATTTCACTCAAAAGATGACTCCAAGTATAAAATGTGTGATATGCCTTGGATCGATCTAGACTGATCTAGACTACGTATGGCTCTTGCTTGTCGTAATCTGTTGCAGCTGTGCCCCACTGAAAACAAACGCATCATCTACACTTGGTAACGGGAATCTCCCACTCACCCTCCGCCTTACCATAGCTTATAGCTGCGTCTGGCCTTGTCCAAATGGGGCAAGTCCAACGCACCCCAGCTGACGCGGGACCGATCACTCTATGGTCTAGAACGGCAGTTGGAGATGTAGCCTTCATTCTCGCGCTGGAGATGTTATCTTTCCGAGAGCTGAAGTTTTTGACTACTGTATATCATTTGCTACTATATAAAAGGATAACAGCATAGGTGTCGTTTATATGTTCACGATCATAATAGGCAGCCTGTCGTTCTGTATGTTGGGATTACGGATGATCCTGAGTAGCACATACAAAGGCATACGGGGTAATCCTGTATGCAGGCCAAATGGGCCATCATCATCATTACCAGCAGCAGCAGGGGCAGTCTTTAATGGACTGCTGGAAGAACAAGGGCTCTCCTAACTGTAACTTACTGAGTTTTTATATGTGTGACTCAAGGCAAAGGGTTAAGAGCCCATTCCCTGAGGCCCAGCAGTCCTCCTGTAACCTTACACCTCCACATGACACCACCTCGGCACTAACACCCACCGTCAATTTTGTTTCATGCAGGAGTGGTGTATTATTATCAATGAGGATGTGTTGTGACATGCAGGCGGGTCTTATGGTAAATCATTAAAATCTGTTTTTTAGCGAATTTCATACCCATATACTGTTCCCTGCTCCAGCTGGGATCCAGACCTGTGTCTATTAGAACAGCAGACCTATCAATTTTGCCACCGCCTCCCCCATTTGGTCCTGGTAAAATGATATTAATTTTCCTACCAAGTTCTCTCGTCTCTTCCATTCACTCCATATGCAGGCTTCAACTCTGACTTTCCATTTGTTCTCCTAAAATGAAAAATATATATCATGTCGATTTGGCCCTTATAATTTTGATGTTTATATCTCTGTCCGTTTGTTTTAATTTCTTTACGTCAGATGCACAGAGATTAGCAGTAGACTCACTTTATCTCGATAATGTATAATAGCATGACACAGTACCGACAATATCTAAGGCAATATGTTTTTGAGTGAAAGACGTAAAAATTCTGATCTGATTTCCCTTCAATGTATTTGTTAATACTGTATAACATTTATACCCCATAGATGGATAGTAACAGTTTTCGTGTGTCATTTATATCTGACACTACCTTGTCTGATATTCATCCTTCCCTTCACTAGTAAAGATATGTTAAAGTATAATGAATGACAATACTTTAACCTAGAAAATATGTTTCATATTATGCAGCTTAACTGTACTTGAACATAGTGACCGTGACACAGAAGCAGCAAGTATGACATCTAACAAGGTAAATTCAGTGCTTTCTAAGTCTGCTTTAGACAGTTTGTCTACGAACATAATACATGGCTATAAGCCATGAGGCATCTAATATTTAGTTCACCCATCATTTGCAACAAACACAGTCTGTTGTGTCGTTCGTTCCCCTTCTTCCCATGTGTATACCAAGTTACCCCACAGATTCTCGATGGGGTTCATATCACAGCCCCGACTCGGCAAGTCCAGTAGTTCCAGGTTGGGGTGTTCGTCAAACCATCTCTGGACCATGTAGGCTGTGTGCACTGGGCATGTTTTATGGGCAAACAATACTCGCCCAGGAAAAGGGTATCCTGCTCACAGAAGGAGGGAAGAAATTCTTCTTCAAGAATAAGAAGATACTTTGCTGCCGTGAAGGGTCCATCTGTGTGAGAGAGACAACCCACTCCATGGAGACAAACCATCCTCGCACGTTACACACGACATACCTACGACGTGCTTCTTTACAGATGTTTTGGGGTTCGTATTTCTGTTATTGTGATAAGAGAGCAAATGTTATTTGGTGTGCTGTTGCAACTGTGCGCGTTAAGCCAGGGGTCATGTGCTTGGTTAATTTGGTTCACCTGTCGGTCTTTGTGGCAACAATATGGAAATCCTACTGAACCAAATATCAACATCAGTAATATATTGAAAATTAAAGTGGAACAGGAATTTGAGTTATGGCCTAACAAGGTCATATTTCAAGCGCATAGTCAGTCACCCTTTTTTTGTTACCAGATATAGGCTAGACCGAATGTGGTAATAAAGTTGAGGGGTCAGCATAGGATGAAATGAATAATACTGTAGAATCGCTGGACAAAGGTAAGAGACACTGGGAAATGGCAATGATCCGATCATTTGTCTCAGCTAGTTGTTAGATTTCGACAAATCCTGGAAGGAGCTAAGACCAGACAAGGGTAAAGAGTTTCTATTCCGAGGACAGTAATTAAATGGTCAGTGTCATAAGACAAGGCCAACATAAATATCGTCAACCAAATTCGAACCAGTATTCGTCGATACATATAGTAATTGGAATTTATAATACTTGGCCTAAGGTAAAGGTTACTGGATTGGGTCAAAAGTTACCACCTTAGACAAACTGTGTGGCATGGATGTTGCACTCTCAGCTCTCCATGTTTGCTTTGAAACCATCTTTGCATGAATATGGAATATGTTCTGATCTACACAACAATTTTAGATACCTAAGTGGAATGCACACTTTATATTTACTTGTATATAAACTGGCACGTGTGATGCCTTCTGTAATACTAAATTTGTTATTTCCCCTCCAGCAATGTATCTTCCTGCATGTTGCTGAGGTGAATATTATTTCGTCGGTGAATATGACACAAGCCTAATAAATAAGATCTTCCCACACGGTTCTCTGAGAACCTACATCTGCCCTCACAATGCCTAGGCATTAGTTGCTGTTCTTTGGCCGGTGTTTTGTGACGAATACCATCGACAACTCGCACAGTCTGAGCAGTCACATGTAGCTGTAGTTGATCTCGTATGGCCACCGCGTTGGTAAAAGGATTTTTTCTGCAGTTTCTCGTATCTGTCGATCATCTTTGGCCGTGGTCTACCATGGTGGTCATCCCCTCAGTTGGTTGTTCAGGTCTCCACTTTCTGCCCAAAGTATCAGCCATAATGAAACTGTTGTCACTGATATTCCTAAGGTGTTGTCAATCTCCCTTATAGACTTTCCACTCTCTCACTTGCCAACAGTTCGATCTCGAAGGAAGAGACTATCTTGATGCCGGTTCATTTATAATTCTGTTCCGTTCTAGGTTAATGATAAATATTAGCATCGTCTTTAAACTGCAACACAAACAACCTCAAAAATTCATTAACCATAAACAAATGCCTACCAAAGAGACAGCAGCTTAGAAGCTAGTGGTTTCCATGCTATTCCCACTTTGACTCGGAGTGCCCTGTGACACGACAGACTGGTGACACAAAGCTAGGGTTAGAGCTGATGTGAAGTGGCCTGGGCTACGGGGTTATATCTATCTATCTATCCACCTATCTATCTATATCTGTCTATCTATCTATCTATATCTATCTATCTATCTGTTTATCTATCTGTCTATCTATCTACATGTATGTATATCATATCTCTCTCATCTCATCAGCCGTTTGAGTATCCACTGCAGGACTGGCCTATCCCTACCGAAGTGGGGACGATACAGCCAATGTATCTTTACCAAGTGGCTTAGACTGTCTAGTAGAGATTGTATGCAGGGTGAGAAGTGCTTGAAAGTATATATATATATATATATATATATATATATATATATATATATATATATATATATATATATATATATATATATATATATATATATATATCTATACCATATATATACATGTATATCTATCTATCAATTGCCAGACGCCCCAATCCCGTTTGGGGTGGCCACAAACAAAGCGCCTCCAAGTCGCCCTATCCCCCGCCATTTCACTGCCCTGCTCCCAACTCACACACCCCTCTCTCATATACCTCTCCACCCCATCCCTCCATCTCATCCTCGGCCTCCCCCTCCTTCTTCCCCCATCCACCTCACTCACATACACTCTCTTCGTCAGTCTTTCACCCTCCATCCTCTCCACATGGCCAAACCACCTCAGTGTGTTCCTCATAACGCTTCCTATCACATCCACATCAACACCACAACGCTCCTTTATATCCTCATTCGTCAGCCTGTCTCTCCATGTGACTCCACAGGCTCCTCTTAAATAACTCATTTCCACTGCTCTCACTCTTGACTTGTGTCCTTCCAACAACGTCCAAGCTTCACTTCCATACGTTAGAGTTGGTATCACAATACTGTCATGCAGTAACTTTTTCACTTCCATGCTCACTTCCCTGTTTCTTATCACTGCTTTCAAAGAACCAGCAACCTTTCTTCCCTGCTGTACCCTTTCAAGCACTTCACCCTCCAAACCTCCATCCTTACTCATCACACTACCCAAGTACTTAAACGTATTCACATTTTCCAATTCCTCACCATCCAACCTCGCTGTACATTCACTGACTTCACCTCTCTCAAAGACCATCACTTTACTCTTCCCTACATTCACCTTTAGATTCCGTTTCTTACACACTCTCCCAAACTCATCTACCAAGCCCTGCAGTTCCCCTTCGTCTTCACTCAACAACACAGTATCATCTGCAAACAACAGTACAGGGAGTTTCCAAACACTACCCTCTCTCACCAGGGCCACTCCAACATCCAGTACCCTACCTTGTACCTCTTTTATTACCCCATCCATGTACAGATTGAACAGCCATGGAGATATGACACATCCCTGTTTCAACTCAACCTTCAAAGAGAAAAATTCACTCAGTCCACCGTCCACACGCACTGCAGCCTTCGCACCCTCATAGATACTCTTCACAGCATTCAACAACTTCCCATCTACTCAATATACTCTTAATACTTTTCACAATCCTTGTCTATCCACCCTGTCATATGCTTTCTCCAAATCCATGAAGGTCGCATAAAACTTCTTTCTCTTCTCTAGAAACTTTTCCACTAAAGATCTAAGAATGAATATCTGATCTACACAACCTCTTCCCTTCCTAAAGCCTCCCTGTTCTTCTCCAACTAATTCCTCTGTTCTTTCTCTAACTCTGTCAATAAGTATCCTACCATACACTTTTCCTTTTATACCAAGAAGACAAATGCCCCTATGATTACCACACACTTCTTTTTCCCCTTTTCATTTGTACACGGGAATAATTATACCTGACTTCCAATCCTCCGGGACTCTACCTTCCTCCCAGGCCAATCTGCACATCTTCCACATCCATTCTACTACTATCTCTCCCCCATGCTTCAGCATTTTACCACACACTCCATCAATTCCTGGGGCTTTCTCCAATTTAACTTTCTTCATTGCTTCCACAACTTCTACCCTACTGATTTCTTCCTGTCTTCTTACCTCTCCCCTTCTCCCAGCCATTCCCCAGCCACTTATACTCGCATTACTTCCATCCTCCATGTTCAACAATTCCTTAAAGTGTTCTCACCATCTGCTTACTTTTTCTCCCTTCTCCACTAGTAATCTAACATTTTTATCTTTCACTCCCCTGCTAACTTCACTTCCACCCTGTCTAACTCTCTTCACATCTTTCCAGAACATTTTCTTACAGTCCCTCCACTTTACACTCAAATTCCTTCCAAATTCCTCATCCACTTTCTTCTTACTCTCTCTTACTAATCTTTTCACCTCTCTCTTTCTACATATAACTCTCTCTTCCACCTCTCATCTTCTTCCACACCCCTATTTCTCATCCATTCATTGTACGCTTTCTTCTTTTGTGCCACAGCCTGTCTCACCTCTTCATTTCACCACGCTGTTCCTTGCACCCCCCTCCGTCTTCTCTTCATCCCACACACCACATCACATGCTGCACATATTTCTTCTGCGAATATCCTGCACACACCTTCCACGTCCCCCATCTGCTCCAATTCATATTGGCCCAATCATTCCTCCACTTCTTTCTTATATTCCGCCTTTTTCTCATCCTCTTGTAACCTTTGCACTCTCCTTGCAAATACCCCTTCTTCCCGTCCTTCGCTTCTTCTATTTCTCCATCTTATTTGGAACTTGATTATGGCCACCACCAAGTAGTGGTCAGAAAGTCCACTCCCCCAACCTCTATAAGCTCTTCCATCCATTACACATCTTGGCATCCTTTCATCCACACACACATAATCAATCATTGCCTTCCTTTCATTCAGTTCACCACCCACCCTTCTCATCACTCGCCATGTATACCTGTGGATCATTATATGCCTGAGGAGGGTATTGGCTATCACCAACCCCCTCCCCGCACAAATCTCCACTAACGCACTGCCATTCTCATCTATCTCAGCAGGCATACCCCACTCACCAACTATTCCATCCACCTTCACTTTCCCTACTTTACCATTCATATCACCGATCAAAAACACTCTCTCATTCCTTCCAAACTTTTCCATGCACACTTCCATATTTGTCCAGAACTCTTCTCTCACTCTGCTTGCACGATCTTGCGTTGGCGCATACACGCATATAATCACCCACATTTGTATTCCAACCTTCAATCTTACCCACACAATCCTTGACCAAACTGATCCATACTCTCTTATGTTCTTCTTTCATCTTTTACTCACAACTATACACACTCCTTCTTTTGCCCTCTCATTCTCACCTACTCCTGCACATATACCTCATCCATACTCCCATTCTCTCACACTCTTACCTCCCCATTTAGTTTGTTACTACACATATATCAACTTTCGCACCCTCAAGCACCTGGACAATATATATATATATATATATATATATCTATATCTATATCTATATCTATATATATATATATATATATAGATAGATATATATATATATATATATATATATTTATCTATATATATATATATATATATATATATATATATATGTGTGTGTGTGTGTGTGTGTGTGTGTGTGTGTGTGTGTGTGTGTGTGTGTGTGTGTGTGTGGAGTGAGAGAGAGAGAGAGAGAGAGAGAGAGAGAGAGAGAGAGAGAGAGAGAGAGAGAGAGAGAGACTGTCATTAAG
Source organism: Coenobita brevimanus (assembly GCF_032717465.1). NCBI lineage: Eukaryota > Metazoa > Arthropoda > Malacostraca > Decapoda > Coenobitidae > Coenobita > Coenobita brevimanus. The sequence goes on from NC_137022.1 coordinate 4,137,850, forward strand.
AATGGTTTATCGACCACAGTAGGGTTTTAAGGCAGATTACCACTATGAGTTTAACATGAAAGGAGAGCAGATTCTGCGACCCGCACCACCCTCAGTCTAAAAGGGTTGGGGGGGAGGAGGAACCGGCTGTTTAGAGGGGGATGGAGAGAGTGAGAGAGGCAGGGGGTTCAGGGGAGGGAGCTTGGGGAAGGGAAGACGGGAGTGAGTTTCCAGCATTGAAATAGTTGACAGAAAGGGAAGAGAGGATTTTGTTTTATGAAGGTGATAGCAGCCAGTAACCACATCTGCAGATGACGTGTTAATATTACAAACAAAAACATTATACAGCTTATGAAAACGATTTGATGTTTGTATCAAATTAATATTTGATGAGTGTTCGCCATCATCTGGCAACGCATGACAGGAGCGAGTGTGCACCCACTGGATCGGTCTATGACGCGGAAATCTCTTTATATCGTTTAATTATCATTGCAGTTGAAGTTTATCTCAACGAAATGAGCAATGATAATGAAAAAACACCCTTACGTATGTTTACATATACTAGAGTCTTCTAAATATATGATTCGTGGCTACGTGTCAGTTTCAAACAGTGATTGGTAACCGGTTCATTCATTCATTCACCTAGACACAACAAAGTTGTGAAAACGTCAGGGGTCTCAGGGTACCAACTGCCAGACCCAAGCTCCACTCTTATACTGCACCAGGTTCATATGTTGCCAATAGTACATATCATGTAAGTACTTTATACCATCTTGCTTTAGTTGTCCTAATTCGGGCCGACAGCTGATGTATATGGAAATGTTCCTAACTCGTCTGGTTTTCTTTCATATACTGATGTCCCCTATGTTAGTTTGCGCCTCGACTGACAGTCAGCAGGTGATCAGTGCAGGTATGTTATGTAGAAAGGCATTACACATCTGCAGTCGATGGTGTTCTCTTGGTCGATGTATTTTTACCATTAGTGTAGGTTCAGCTATTTGTATCTTTAGGCTTTAGTATATGTTAGCCATTTGTCTGTTAGGTTATTAGTTTTCGGTTTAGATTAGGTATATTTTTCAATAAATAATGTAATATTAAAGAAAGATGAAACAAATAGATATATAATTTAAAAATAAAATAATAAAAAGAAATATTATATACATATATACAGTATACAGAATGTACAGTACAGTACGTGTATATGTATGACGATGTGTGTGTGTGTGTATATATGCATGGATGTGTGTATGTGCATGTATGTATGTTTATATATGTCTGTATATATATGTACTGTATATATATGTGCATGTATAAACATACACAACATATATTTTCCTTAATGGCGAGGTGCTTCGGTCCCAATGGTCGACACGCACAAAAAAAGTCTTTCTAGAACATTCGATATTTTAAGGACATTTACACACACCCACACACCCACACACACACACACACGGCATAAGTCCCATGCCTAAGTGTTATTTTTTGCAAGGTTGGGGTGGCTCTTGTCCCATTTATTAATATCAAAGTCTCTGAAGGTTCGGGGACCAGATATTGTATGGAAAATTAGCACGGATTTGACGGAGGACACACACACACACACACACACACACACACACACACACACACACACACACACACACACACACACACACACACACACACACACACACACACAGAACTGTAGTATATTAAAAAGGTGAAGGAAAACTCATTAACGTGGCAGTGTAGAAAGAGTAATAATATTAAGGAGGAAAGAACTCCAGGTCAAGGAAATATTGTATCAAACCAAACAGGTGGAAATAACACCCGTAGAGCTAAGGTGTACAGCTTTCCAATTAACTCCTCTTACCTGGTCTATAGTCTTTTCTTAATCTTTCCCTCACACAAGTAACACCCGACTTCAAACAAGCGTCTCAATTCTCTTCCCTTCACGACCCCACCATGTCCCCTGTGGTATTCCCTATAGGCCTGTTTCCCTCCTCACTCTTACCTTGCCACGACTTCCTCCTCTCCCGGCGCCAATCTTCCCTCCTGCTGTCTCTTGCTCTCTCTCACTCACACTACAGCACTTCTATCCCCACCGCTTTCTCTTTCTCGCTTTCCATATCTCCTGCCTCTAGCTAAGGAAGAGGCATTAGGAGCTTGCTTAACCAGGTTCATCCACTCGTTTGCTGCTTCTGTTTTAGCTACCATGGTCCAAGGACGAATTATTACCCTACCCACCATCCATTCACTTGATATAGCACGGCTCTTATTATACGTAGTAGGCGAGGGCACCCACCATCCATTCACCTGATGTAGCGCTGCACTTACTATATGTATGCTAATAGGTTAGGACACCCACCATCCAGTCATCTGATGTAGTGCTGGTCTTACTATATGTAGTAGGTGAGGGCACTGACTGTCCACTCACTTGATGTAGCGCTGCTCTTACTATATGTAGTAGACGAGGACACCCACCATCCACTCTAATGATGTAGTGCTGCTCTTACTGTATGAGGTAAGTGAGAGGACCACCATCCACTCATTTCATGAAGAGCTGCTCTTACTATACGTAATAGGCGAGGGCGCCCACCATCCATTCACCTGATGCAGCGGTACTCTTACTATATGTAGTAGGTAAGGGGACCTACCATCCAGTCACCTGATGTAGCGCTGCTCTTACTATATGTAGTATGTGAGCGCACTCACTGTCCACTCATTTGATATAGCGCTGCTCTTACTGTATGAGGTAAGCGAGGGCACCCACTATCCACTCACCTCATGTAGAGCCGCTCTTACTTTACAGTATGTAATAGGCTAGGGCACCCACCATCCATTAACCTGATGTAGCGCTGCTCTTACTGATGTGGTAGATGAGGGCACCCACCATCCGTTCATATGATGTAGCACTGCCCGTACTGAAGTGGTGGGCGAGGGCACCCGCAATCCACTCACTTGATGTAGCGCTGCTCTTACTGATGTGGTAGGCGAAAGTATAAACCACCCACTCATCTGATGTGCTGCTGTTGCTGTGGTGGGCGAGGGTATACACCATCCTCTCATCTGATGTGCTGCTGTTACTGTGGTGGGTGAGGGTATACACCATCCACTCATCTGATGTGCTGCTGTTACTGTGGTAGGCGAGAGTATAAATCAATCACTCAGTTGATGCAGCGCTGCTCTTACTGTTGTGGTAGGTGAGGGCACCCACCATCCACTCACTGTACTGGCAAACTAAATGTCAGGAAGCCATTTGTTACGCTGGGTGTTGACCATATAACCAAACGGACGCCTGGTGGCCTAGTGGGTTAAGACGCTCCAACCAATAATGAAATACAACAAAGAATTACTGCACATCATTACTTGTGGACCCAGCAGAGAACCAGTGTAGGGCAAAGCTATTTTTTATTTATATCATTAAAATCCAGTCAAAGCCTCCACACGTGTTACGTAGGAAGTAGAGTACAATTTTTAGTACTTTTAGAACTTTTAGCACTTTTGAGGTACAGTGCAATTGTTAGTATTTTTAGCATTTTAGCACTTTTGAGGCAGAGTATAATTTTTAGCACTTTTAAGGTACAGTACAATTATTAGCACTTTAAGCATTTTTAGCACTTCAGAGGTAGAGTAAAATTTTTAGCACTTTTTGAGGTAGGTACAATTTTTGGCACTTTTGAGGCTGCTTACAGTTTTTAGTACCTTGAGGCAGAGTACAGTTTCTGGCGCTGTTTGAGGGAGGGTAAAATTTTTAGCACATTTTGAAACAGAGTACAATTTCTGGCACTTTTTGTGGCAGAATACAATTTTTAGCACTTTTAGCACTTTTTGAATTACTGTAGAGTACGATTTTTAGCACTTTTTGAGGTAGAGTACAATTTTTAGCACTTTTTGAGGTACAGTATAATTTTTAGCAATTTTTGAGGTACAGTACAATTTTTAGCACTTTTTTAGTTCCGAAAATATACTTAGCTGACCTATCTTTCTGAAAATTAGTACGTAGGTAACAGAGGTCAAGAAAGGTCACAACACTGTTGAATGAAAAAGGTTTGGGTCATTAAAGAAATTATTTTGCAAACGGCGCCGAACTCCACTTTCCGACCTTTAGAGCGGACGAATTTACCTGATTAGTATTATTTTTTTTTCACTATTATTATTATTATTATTATTATTACTGTTATTAATCTTTTATTAGTATTATCATATTGTTGTTGTTGTTGTTGTTATTATTATTATTATTATTATTATTATTATTATTATTATTACAAGTTGTTTCTCTTAATTGATAATACAAACAAAATATCTTGTAACTTGCAGTTGATAGCATGACACTGATAACTTCAATGTAAAGATATGAGGAGAGATAATTATATACAAGAGTCACTGTGAGAAGGCCTTTGTAATCTGTACTCCCCACCTCCTCCCCAACATCACCTATCCCCTCCCCCTCCCCCTCCCATCCAGTCTCATCCATTTTTCCTTCCCTCCACTATCATTCTCTCCCCCTCCTCCTTCACTCTCACTCTCTCCCCCTCCCCATCTACTCCCATTTTAAACATCACTCTCCACTCTCCCCCCTCTCCCCTCATCTCTCATCCCCAACCCTTTCCCCACTCTCATCCTCTTTCCATTCCCCTCCATCGTCATTCACTTCTTCCCCTCCACTGCCCCCCCCACCTCCCCTACTCAGCCCCCTCCACCATCCCCCCTCCCCCCACCCTGTACATCCAACCCATCATCTGTACCAAACCCCATTCTTCCCTTTCCGCCCATCCACTGCCTCTCCCCAACCTCATTTCTTTTCTTCTTCCACTCTCATTACCTCCCCCTCCCCCTCCACTTCTTATCCTTATCCACTACAACCTCCCACTTGAACGCTTTTGCACTCCCCCCTCCCCCTCCCCGTCCTCATGTACCCTTTCTTCTTCCTCCTTCCCCCTCCTCCCTCCTGTTCACCCGCCTCCTCATCCCTACAACTATATCTCTTCCACCCTCACTGCATCCACCTCCCATTGCCATCCCCTCCTCCATCCCCTTCCATCCTCCACAGTACACCCACACACCCCTCCACACCCAAGCCTTGGCCCTTTGCCCTAAACCGTATCTTCCCCCCCCCACCTCTCCCCCTGGCACTCCCTATCACCACGTCAAGGTCACAGGCCAGGCATAGACACCCTTAGTGCCAGCCTCTTGTGTCGCATCAGCCTCTCTTACTCTCCCAACGACAGTGTCCACCTCCCCCTCTGGCTCTCAGCGTAAGTACAACCTCGAGCAGTACTAACAGGGATACTTACAAACCCACATCACCGTTAGGGAGGGAAGTATGGATGACTCCCGAATGATACTGAAGTGATGTGCATATAACTTTTAATCTAATACAATGTCGTGATAGCTCGTGAATGACTGCTGAACCGCCATGACTTTCCAACACCAATTCTGCCTCCTTCATCATGACTACAGCATCATCTTAAGCCCCAATCCCCCTACATGGAGGGAAGGGACTCAGAAATATTAACGGGAAAGCACAAACGTGGAACTATCGACAGAGTGATCAGTAATTACGTGCCGCACATCCATCGACTCATTACCTCAAAACTTAAATTCTCGGATCGATTTCACGAGAGAAACGAGCCACACCAAACTGCCCTGCTGTGAGATGCAGCCACTTAAAAAAAAAAAAAAAGTAAAAAGAAAGAAAGAAAGAAAGAGATGTAGCCTTTGTCATGCTTATCTCCGTACCTACCTCATCCAGTCACTTCCGCCGTTCGCTCAAACAAATTTATTGTCACTGCAAAACCCCGTGAGAGAGTCTTTGTTAAATGGGACACAGAGGAGAGCAAACAGCAACACTCCTACTTGTCTTTCCGCGTCCATGTATGACAGAAAACTACAGCTGTGGTGTTTTTTTTTATGAGTCGAAGATGTGGAAATGAAGAATGTTTCCTCACCCACCAGTTCTTGCATCCAAGGTCGGCAAGAGAAAGTAAAATGATGACCGCGAAACATTGTAAATTCTCATGTAAATATCACAGGATGGAGAGCTATGTAAAAGTGTGACACAGATATGAAGGTGTGACACTGATATAAGGGTGTGACACTAATAAAAAGGTGTGATGCTGGTATAAAGGTGTGACACTGATATAAACGTGTGACGCTGATACAAAGATGTGACACTGATATAAAAGTGTGACACTAAAATAAAGGTATGACACTGATATAAAGGTGTGACACTAAAACAATGGTGTGACTGATATAAAGGTGTGACTCTGATATAAAGATGTGACACTAATCTCATAATGATGCTGAGGTCTTCGCTGTGTTCTCCTTGACCTGGATGGAAGGAAAATACTTACAGTAGCTTTTGCGATAGCCAGTTGAGGATGAGGTGAACACATAACGAAGGCACTTTTATATGTTGTTACTGTATCGTAGTCTCCCATAATCCTTGGTAATTAGTTCCCTGTTTACAATACCCCCGAAGAAATGTTTTGGGTAATTACCTGGCCATTTTGTGTCTATTACTATCTATCTATCTATCTATAACTAGACGCCTTAATCCCGTAAAGGGTGGCCACAAACAACTCGCCTCCACGTCGCCCTGCTATTTCGCTGCCCTCCCGTCCCCTCACACCCCCTACCCTTCACTCCATCCCTCCATCTCATCCTTGGCCTCCCTTTTGCTCTCCCCCCCCCCCCTACACCTCACTCACAAACACTCTCCTCGTTCCTCTCTCTCTCTCTCTCTCTCTCTCTCTCTCTCTCTCTCTCTCTCTCTCTCTCTCTCTCTCCACATGGCTAATCCACCTCAGTGTATAATTTTCTCCCATCCATATTAAAGAAATCAGACTAAAATTATTGTTTTTAATAGCTGTGTTGTAGAAAGGATCCTTAGATAGTACACTCCACTGCTTTATCATGTCAACCACCTGCTTAAGACTGTGCTTTTCCTGTCTTTACCAAATTTCCTTCCTGGCCATCAATTTCTTTCAGTTCATTCTAAAGTACGTCTTTTCCTGAGGCCCTGTTGCTCTTTTACTTCACCTTTATTGGTGTTGTGAGTGTGTGAATGCAGGCCTCTACAAATGCACATCTCTCTGGTCTCTAGCACGTAAACACCTCACAGTGCTGGGGCATGGGCAGTGTCGGGAGCGGTGGTGGTGACAATGTGGCGATTTCATGATTACGTACTCTAAAAATCCGTTACCTTAATGACTTTCGTTCGATTGGTAGGCGAAACTTGCACCTTTTTCCTTTAATTCTCTTCTTTACCTAAAATAGAGACGTATGGCGTAATTCAGAAAGCAGTGGCGCGTAATTTAAACAGAGCAGTGGCGCGTAATTTAAACAGAGAATTGGCGGGTAAATTAAACAGAGACGCTGCGCGAAATTTAAACAATGGGCTCCCGTAGTCAAAGAGAAGACTGGAATTTATATGTATGTCCTCGTGTACTCGATACTCATAAATACGAGCTGCTGCCTTCTAATTGTCTTCATCTCGTGGGATGTAAATTCACTGGCTGTGTGTGTGTGTGTGTGTGTGTGTGTGTGTGTGTGTTAGAAACAAGGGACAGACAGGACTTTGTAAATACTGACAGTCTGTTTTAAATGACCATCACGTATTCATCAGCCATTTTATTCAAGCATTCTTGTACTTCTTGCCAGGTACAAGGATCAAGATGCTTGTGACGTGGGTAGTGTTGGTGCTGCTGGTGGTGACGGCATGGTTATACTCAAGATGGCGTCACAGCTACTGGGCCAGCAGAGGCGTTCCATCCACACCCGCTCTCCCCTTCATCGGCCACCTCCACCAGACCATGTCACCCTTTAAAAATCGCTGGTTGGCCCTCGACAAAGTGAGACATTAACTAGAAGCACTTGGTATCTCTTCTCAGATGGGGTTATTTTGGCTTAAACCTCTCATAAACCACTGATAAGTAACCCCTAGCTGTCTAGCTGAGCAAACCCATCAACCACAGACAAGCAACCACCCTTACAGAGCCATCCTGTGTAGTGAACTGATCTTCCCCTGCAGTAGATCTCCTCTCACCACAGCAAGGCACGGGGAAGAGTGTGGAGGATTGGTTCTCGGATGGATGCCGCATTTGCGTTACTCCACCCAGTTATTAGGAAGTAGACTTCACATCGCTCTCTTATGTGATTATATGGTTATCACACATCACTGTAAATTGTGTCTTAGGCTACAGGAAACAATTAGGCTTGTCACCCAGTGTAGAGCCACCTGGAGCGGAAGGAAGAGTAATAAAACGGGACAGGAGTGAAAAATAAGAGAGAAGAGCATACACAGAAAAGAGTGATAAAGGTGAGGGAAGAAAGAGGCAGCACAACATCAAGTAGATTAGACTGTAGCACCAGTCGAGCAGGGCAGTACTCCCAAGGTGGGTGGAAAACTGGTGACAGGGAGAGATGGAGCTCCAGTTTTATCAGCCCTCGTGACTAGTTCCCGACCATCCCCCTTTGCTAAACTTTTTCAGTGTTTCAGTAACACAGAGAGTAGGCCAGCATGCTCTCTAATACAAGCTTCTCTAACTGTCTACAGCAAACTACATGGACAGTACACACTACACTTCTATCTATCTATCTACAGCCCGACGCCCTAATCCCGCAAAGGGTGGCCACAGACAAAACGCCTCCAAGGCGCTCTGTCACCCACCATTTGACTACCCTCCCCGAAACTCACCCTCCCATCCCTCATATACCTCTCAACTCCATCCCTCCACCTCAACCTCGGTCTACCCCTCCCTCTCCCTCCCTCCACCTCACCTACATACAGCCTCATAGTCATTCTTTCATTCTCCATTCTCTTCACATGTCCAAACCACCTCAGTGTATTTCTCCTAATCTTCTCAACCACATCCACATCCACCCCACAACGTTCCTTCACTTCTTCATTCGCCAACCTGTCCCTCCATGTAACTCGACATGCTCCTCTCAAGTAACTCATTTCCACCGCTTTCACTCTTGACTTGTTCCCCTCTTGCAAGGTCCACGCCTCGCTTCCATACGTCAGGGTAGGGATCACTATACTATTATGCAGTGACTTCTTAACTTCCATACTCACCTCCCTATTTCTCATCACTGCTTTCAGTGAACCAACAACCTTCCTTCCCTGCTGTACCCTTTCACGCACTTCATTCCCCAAAGTTCCATCCTTACTCATCACACAAGTACATGAATGCACTCACATTCTCCATATCCTCACCATCCAACCTCACTGTACATTCTGTGACTTCATTCCTCTCAAACACCATAACTTTACTTTTGTTTACATTAACTTTCAGCTTCCTCGTCCTACACACTGTCCCAAATTAATTTACCAAACCTTGCAACCCCCATTCGTCTTCACTCAACAACACTGTATCATCAGCAAACAGCAACACCGGAATCTTCCAAATCTTACCCTCATTCATTAGAGCCACCCCCACATCCACTGCCCTACCTTGTACCTCCATTACAACCCCATCCATGTATATATTAAACAACCATGGAAACATCACACAACCCTGTTTTAGTCCCACATTGAGATCAAAGAACTCACTCAGCTCACCATCCACTCGCACCGTAGCCCTAGCTCCTTCGTACATACTCTTCACAGCACTCAATTTCCCCTCCACTCCATATATTCTTAAGACCTTCCACATACCCTGCCTATCTATTCTGTCATAAGCTTTCTCCAGGTCCATGAAGGCAGCATACACTCTTTCCCTTCTCTAGATACTTCTCCACTAAACATCTTAGAACAAATATCTGATCTACACATCCTTTTCCCTTCCTAAATCCCCCTTGTTCTTTTCCAACTAGCTCCAGTGTCATATGCCTAACCCTATCAACGAGTGTTCTACCATATATTTTAACAGTCACACTAAGAAGGCAAATACCCCTATGGTTACCACATACTTCTCTCTCCCCTTTTCCTTTGTATAAAGGAACAATTATATCTGATTTCCAGTCCTCTGGAACCCTTCCCTCTTCCCAAGCCAATCTACACAACTTCCATATCCACTCCACAACAATCTCACCCCCATACCTCGGCATTTCACTACACACTCCATCAATTCCTGGGGCCTTTCCCAGCTTGATCTTCATTGTTTCCCCTAATTCTGCCCTACCGATCTCTTCCTCCCTTCTTTCATCTCTTCTTCTCCCAGCCATTTCCCAACCACTTATACTCGCACTGCTCTCACTCTCTACATTCAACAAATCCTCAAAGTGCTCCTTCCATCTCCTCAATTTCTCTCTCTTCTCCACCAACAACCTATTATTCCTATCTTTCACTCTCCTACTATTTCCCCTTTCACACTGCCTTACTTTCTTTACCTCCTTCCAAAACAATTTCTTACTCTCCCTCCATTTCACACTCAGATTCCTTCCAAACTCTTCATCCACTTTCTTCTTACTCTCCTTCACCAGTCTCTTCACTTCCTTTCTTCTGCTCACATATACCTCTTTCTTCTCTCTCTCATCTTTTCCCCTACCTCTACTCGCTTACCATTCACTACAGTATATGCCTTCTTCTTTTGTTTCACAGCTCGTTTCACCTCATCATTCCACCATGTTGTCCCTTGCACACCCTTGCATCTCCTCCTCACTCCACAAACCACCTCACACGCTGTGCCTATCTCTTCCGTGAATATGTTACATACATCTTCCACCCCTTCCATCTACTCTAGCTCATACCTTCCCAATCTTTCTTTCACTATGCTCTTATACTCTGCCATTTTCTCATTATCTTGCAAATTCTCCACTCTTCTCACAGGAGCTGTTTCCTCCTGTCTTCCCCTTCGTCTCCTCAACCATTTTCTTTGCAGCTTTACCTTGGCTATCACTAAATGATGGTCCAAGACTCCATTCCCCCACTCTCTCCACACTCTTGCATCCAACACTTGTCTTCTCATTCGCTCATCAACACACACGTAGTCTATCATTGCCTTTCGTTCAGCAAGTTCACCATCCATCCTCCTCATTACTCTCCATGTATACCAGTGGATCATCTTATGCTGAAAGTAGGTGTTGGCTATTGCCAACCCCTTGCCAGCACAGATGTCCACCAAAGCACTACCATTCCCATCTACTTCAGCTGGCACACCCCACTGACGAACCACTCCATCCACTCGTATATTCCCAACTTTGCCATTCATGTTTCCAATCAAAAGCACTCTCTCACTCCTCTCAAGTTTGTCCATACATGCTTCTACTACACTTCCTTTTCAAAATTAAAAGAAAAATGGTGCATTTAGAACTTGCCTCTGGTTCCCCTGGGGGGGGGGGACCACAGATGCCCGCACCATCCGCCCCTCTCCCGATGACGACTCTATGAGTTGCCTTGAACCACTGTCTGACTCACTTCTTCTTCGTTTCTGCAGCATTTGGGGCCTCTCCTCTAACTTTCTCTCTGTTGAACATCATCTCTCCTCTTCTAAACCTCACCTTCTCTTTTTAACCCCTTAACCCCTTAACCGCGGGGCGTCACTTTCGTGACGCTTGGGAGCAAGGGATCATACCGCGGGGCGTCGCTTTTGTGATTCTGTGTTATTTTGAATTCACCCAGGCTTCCAAGTGGGGGCTTGTATCATCTATCAGTACTGCCAATGTCCAACACTAGTCAGCACTCCTAATCTCATCTGTACTCCCATCCATTGTTGACAATTTAGCCATTTCTCCCCGTTCTTGACTCCCCTCCCTACCCCCCCTCCATTACCCTATCCTCTCGCCTGCCCGGCCGTGCTATGCTAAGTAAATCTTCCCTGGAATTTTTCACTGATTTCATCCATTGAAATAAGCCCTATGCCCTATTCTTATACCAAATAATATATACAAGAAAGAAATAAGGTAAGTGAGAGTGCCATACACCTGGAATTGGCTAATTATCACCTGCCAACACCTCACGTGCACTCGTTCGCTAATTTTCGCTGTTTTTTTCCCCTTGAAATATGCCACATAATCTATTTTCGTAATAAATATACATATAAGGAGGGAAGGGAGAAGCCTAAGTGATATTTACATTCACCTGGAACTACCTAATTTATAATGTATTGTCTAGATTTCCTGCCAATCATTTCAGTGAAATACGTAGCTGTTTCAAGAGCTACATTGGTAGAACTGAATATCCCCTAAGTAGGCCTCTACCCGGGCCGGCCCTCCCTTATCAGTTCTCTCTCATCTTCCGAAGAGGAGGTATGCGTCTGTTCCTCTTGCTGACTTCAGGGCCTTTTTCACCCCCATGCAAAGGGCCCTGTGACCTTTACCCCCTACTAAACCTCGTGTGGAAAGAGGTAAAGGGCTGACAATTGATAAAAGAGTGACTACGATCTTTCTATTGAGTAAAACAGTGCAAGTGGAATTGTAAATAATGTGTAAATAATGTGTAAACAGCAAGTGAAAGTAATGAATGTAAATATACGTGAACAATGGAAAATAGTTTTATAAGTTACTTCAAGTGACAGTGCATAACACAGTGTAAATAAAATAGAAATGTAAATAACGTAAATAAAATAGAGAACGTAAATAGAAATGTAAATGAGTAGTATTATAAGAATACGAGTATATACCCTAGGAGTAATGAAAGTGAAAGTTTCACTCTAGCATGTCTGAATACTATGAGTTATGAGAGTGAAGATGAAAGTGACATTCACTCTCAATGCTAGTATACAGGACGAGAAAGTGAATGCTACGTATTTTACTGAAAGAAATTGAATCCCTACAGTGACAATAAACTAATACTACTGAAGGAAACTTATGGATAAAGACTGTAGGTATATATAAGTGTTATATAGTAATAGAAATATAAAGTGTGAGGGGTTTTATGAATATTAAATGACAGAATACCAAGAGCGAACTAGCGCAAGTGCGGCGGTCAGACGTGCTCATAATTTTCATTGCTTTCACAGTGTTTTTTTTTTTTTTTTGGAGTATGGATCCCAAACTACTTGAAAATCATAGAGTAGTGTTTATAGTGTTAATATCTGGCTGTGGTAATCATATTACGGGTTGTCGGGAAGTGTAAAGTGGAGACTTCGTTACCCAACTTCAGAGGTCGCCACAAGTCCTACGGTAACTGACGAAGGCTCAACAAACATTCCAGGAGAAAGCTGAAGGTATGTGCCATAAGCATATATAATTTTAATATTCTAGGACTAATAACTGATTTTTGGCAAATATTTTTTGAGAGTCTATTGGAGCCCGAATAACCACGCGGCACACGCAAAACATCGGTAAACATGCCCGCGGTGTAGGGGTTAACCACGGGGATGTCGGAAGCGCGCCGTGCCCGTCCCGCGGGGATAATTGCGCTCCGACTGACTTTTTAAAAATATTTGCCAAAAATCAGGTATTAGCCATAGAATATTATAATTAAATATGCATATGGCACACACCTTCAGCTTTCTCCTGGGATGTTTGTTGAGCCTCCGTCTACTACTGTAGGACTTGTGGAGACTTCTGCAGTTGGGTAATGAGGTCTCCACTTTACACTTCTCGATACCCCGCAACATGGTTACCACTGCCTGATGTTATCACTACAAACACTATTCTATGAATTTCATGTGGTTTGGAATCCATATTAAAAAAAACAAAAAAACACTGTGAAAGCAATGTAAAGAATGAGCGCATACGAGCTTTCTACCCATACTCATTCCCCGCTGGTATTCTGAGGCAGAGCTGTCATTTATTATTTATAAACACACTTACACTTTATATTCCTAGTACTTTACTACACTTATTTATATATATATACCATAATTACCCATAAGTTTCCTTCACTACTAGTAGTTTATTTTCACTCCAGGCATTCACTTTCTTGTTCAGTAAACTAGCGTAGAGAGTGAAGCTTTCACATTCACTGTCATTACTCCAAGAATTTATACTCATATTCTTATATTAGTAATTATTTACATTTCTATTTACATTGTCTATTTTATTTCCATTATTTACATTTCTATGTCATTTACATTATGTTATGCACTGTCACTTACAGTAACTAATGGTTCCTTTCCCTTGGAGCCAGGACAAACTTGGGACACTGAAGCACTCGTGCTGGGAGTTTCTGTCACCATTTCCTCCACTGGCTCATCACACGATTCTCCAGAAAGTTCGTAATTGCTGTCCATCATTATCATGGATAAATTAGCCACTTCACGTTCCACAGCAGAATCACTTAGTCCTTTACCCCTTCCCACACGAGGTTTAGTAGGAGTAGAGGTCACAGGGCCCTTTGCAGTGGGCTCAGAAGCGACGGAATTGGACAGGCGTGAATCCGACATGGTTTCACCTCGAAAGACGACAGTAAACTGAGTGATGTGGTGTATTATGGGCTGGGAAGGGTTGACAATGTCAGCGTGGTGACAGCTGCTAAGTTATATGCTGTGAAATGATTGGCAGGAAATCTAGACAATACACAATAAATTAGATAGTTCCAGGTGAATGTAAATACCACTTAGGCATCTCCCTTCCTTTCTTATATATATTTTTATTACCAGATTAGGTCATACGGCACATTTCAAGGGGAAATAAACAGGGAAAATTAGCGAACGAGTGCACTTGGGGTGTTGCCAGGTGATAATTAGCCCATTCCAGGTGTATGGCAGTATCAATTACCATCTCACTTTTATATATATATATATATATATATATATATATATATATATATATATATATATATATATATATATATATTATATTGTATAAAAATAGGGTATAGGGCACATTTCAATGAAATGAGTGGAAATATCCAGGCAGGATTTGCACAGCTTGGCACGGCTGGGCAGTTGGGAGGAGAGGGTAATGGAGGAGAGGTAAGGAGGGGAGTCAAGGACAGGAAAAATGGCTAAATTGTCAACAATGGATGGGAGTACCAATCACATTATCAGCGCTGACTGTAGCAGGACACTTGCAGTACTGACAGATGATACAAGCCACCACTTGAAAGGCTGGGCGAATTCAAAATAGCACAGAATCACGAAAATGACATTCCGCGGTATTATCCCTTGCACCCGAGCGTCACGAAAGTGACGCCCCGTGGTTAAGGGGTTAACCGAGACTCAGCTGTCTGAGGCAACTGACAGCAAACCTTTTTCTGTATCCTCCTACTTTTTCTATACTCATTTTAAAGCCAAAGGTCGCTGTTGTGCATATGTACGCAACGACTTATCTTGCTCTCGTGTTCCTGAACTTGATTCTTCTGAATTCTCTATACTCTGGCTTCAGCTTTCCTGTCATTCTCTGACTAAATATATCCCTAATTATACTATCAAAAATTCTTCGACTATCTTACTTGTACGATGGAACACATTCTATCCATTTCTCCTTCCCCTGAAATCTCCATTCTAGAAGATTTCAATGTTCACCACCACCTTTGGCTCTCCTCTCCTTTCACTGACCGCCTTGGAGAGCTCCGACATTCTTGACCTCTTCCTTACAACTAATCCTTCTGCCTGCACTGTTAATCTTTTCTCTCCGTTGGGCTGCTCTGATCACAACCTTATCACCTTAACCTGTCCTATTGCTTTAGTACAGCCTATGAACCCTCCACAGAAATGGCGACTGTGGCACTTTGGAGCTGCAGATTGGGAGGCCCTCAGGCAGTACTTCTTTGATTTTCACTGGAATGATTATTGCTTCTATGGCCGGGAGCCATCTGAGTGTGCCTTGTGCATTACGGAGGTTATTCTCTCGGGCATGGAAGCATACATTCCTTTCTCGTGTCCGTTGAGTAATGCAAGAAAGCCTCAATTTAATCGAGCTTGTTATAATGCTGTCCGCAACAAGGAGAGAGCTTATAAAAAGTACCAGCACCAACCCACTCCTGAATCACATCTTTTTTATGTTTCTGCCCAGAATCATGCCAAGTCTGTTCTTTGCTCTGCTAAAGATAATTTCATCTGCACTAAATGCTCACAACTCTCCAACTCGAATTCTTCCCACTTCTTCTGGTACCTTACCAAAAACCTTTCTAGCATCTTTACTTCATCATCCTTCTCTCCTCTTTTCTACTCTGATGGCTCTGTAGCTATTTCTTCTACTGATAAAGCAGATCACTTTGCCAAGACTTCCTCCTCCAGTTCCACCTTACATGATTCTGGTGCTGTTCCTCCATCACTTCCCCCCTCTTACTTCCCCATGGCTGACATTAAAATTTCTTCAGCTGATGCATTTTCTGCCATCATTGGCCTCAGTACTAACAAGGCATATGTGCCTGGTGGAGTCCCTCCTGTTCTGCTTACACCCTGCCTAGGTAAACTTTTACGCCTTTGTCTTTCAACTTGTACCTGTCCTTCTTGCTGGAAGTTTGCTCTCATTCAGCCAGTTCCAAAGAAGGGTGTCTTTTCCCAACCCTCTAATTATCGTCCAATTATTTTAACATCCCGTGTCTCAAAAGTTTTTGACCCTATACTTAACAGAATAATATTAAAGTACCTTTCTTATCACAACCTTTTTTCTGATCGTCAGTATGGGTTCTGTCAGGGACACTCCACTGGCGATCTTCTCATCTACCTTTCAGACTCCTGGTCATCCTCCTTTCGGGACTTTGGCGAAAGCTTTGCCATTGCACTTAACATCTCACATGCTTTTGATCAAGTCTGGCACATATCTTTAATTTCCAAACTGCCCTCTTACGGTTTCTATCCTTCTATCTGTGTCTTCATTTACAGCTTCCTCTCTGGTCATTCTATAGCCGCTGTTGTAGACGGCCATCATTCTTCTCCTAGATCTATTAACAGTGGTGTTCCTCAGGGCTCTGTCCTATCACCAACTCTCTTCCTTTTATTCATCAATGATCTAAGCTGTACATCTAACCCTATCCACTCATATGCTGATGATTTCACTCTTCATCTTTCCATTTGGTTCCCGCAACGTCCATCCCAGCAGTTACTTCAACAAACAAGGGATGAGGCTATGGCACTCCTAATGTCTGACTTGGCTCATAACTCTGACTGGGGTAAAAGTAATCTTGTTTTTTTTAATGCATCTAAGACTCAATTTTTACACCTATCAACCCGACAGAATCTCCGACAGGAGTACCCACTAAACTTTAAAAATCCAGCTCAATGCAGCAGCATCCTTGAACATACTTGGGGTTTCATTCACTTGGGATTTATCTTGGAAAGATGATACTACATCTGTGGTAAAATCTGCTTCCAAGAGAGGTGTGCTATGCCGACTCCGTACCTTCTTTACCCCAGCACAATTGTTGACTTTATACATGGGATTTATTCGCCCCTGAATGGAGTACAACTCTCATGTGTGGGGAGGCTCCCCACGTACAGCTCTTCTTAACGAACCACGTGCCAGATCCATTTTAAAACGGTCTGACATAATTCCATGGCCAGTGCCAGTGCTGTTTTAAAATGGCAAAAAAGAAAAAACTTCACTGTGACCGGATTTTTCAAGATTCACGGGTAAAAATTGGCAGGCACGTAAGGTAACTATTCCTCTACCATCCCTCAGGCTGTCAAGGCCATACACTCACTCGCTTCCTCCCTCACGCTCGCGCTGCCTCACTCTGCCTGTGTGCCTCACGCAATGCTGTACATAGTGAAGGCATTTTGTAAATATTTTCATGTAAGTGTAAGTTGTAAATAATTTCTTGTAAGTGTAAGGACTATATAGTGAAGTCAACTTGTGAATACCTTCTTGTAAGTGCCGGGACTGTACTTAATGAAGTCAGGTTGTATTGTACCTATCTTCAGGTAAGTGTAAGATAATGCATTCACAGTGAGAAAGACACGCAAATTGTGATAGATGCTGAAGTATTAAGTTATCAGAAAAGTGTGCTGAACATTGCTATACCTTCCCAGCATAAATACCTGAGTATGCCTTACATAGAAAATGGCTTTCTCTCACGTACATGGTGAACATGAGAGAGTGGCTATACCTGTACACAAGTATGCAGGACTCAATAAAACTAATTTCCAAGCCTTGGTGAGCATTTTAATGGCGAAATTCGTTGTTTCCACATCAAAATTTATCATTTTAGCAAAAAATAAGGTCAAAAAATGACTGGCACTGCGGTGACCCATAGGGCTAAAAATAGCCGGCATGCAGCGGGTTAATAGGGTGGAGTCAAAGGCATTTCATCTCATTAACTCTGCTCCTCTTACTGGCTCCCTTCAACCTCTGTCTCTTTGCCACACTGTTGCCTCTTTATCTCTTTTCTATCGCTACTTCCATGGTCATTGCTCCTCTGAACTGTCTGCTTGCATCCCTCCACCTCTACGACGGGTGCGCAACACCCATCTAGCAATAAACTCTCATCTTTTTTCTGTCCAGCTCTCTAATGCAAGTGTTAACCATTACTTCCAATCCTTCATTTATGCAACAGGTCAACTTTGGAACTTTTTTTTTTTTTTTTTTATGTGTCCGACTCTGGGCAAAGGCTTCAGGGCCTATATCTTGGGGGTATTAGCCTATCCCAAGGCCCAGTAGTCCTCCTACATCTCCACATGTCACCACTTTGGCGCTAACACCCACTGTCCATATTGATTACATGCTAGGGCTGTCTCATGCAGGACTGGTGTATTGGTATTAGCGGGGGTATTTTTACGACATGTCGGCGGGTCATCTGCTAGATCAGGAAAGTCTGCTTTTAATGAAATTCAAATCCTTAAACTGTCCCCTGCCCCAGCCAGGATGCGAACCTGGGTCCATTAGGACTGCAAGCCGTCTCTCAACCGATTCAGCCACCACCTCTCCCTCTGTCTGTATTTCCTACTTCCTATGATCTCCAGTCTTTCAAACGCAGTGTGTCCAGGCATCTCAAAATGAACAGATCTTGAATTTGGCTCTCTTTTGTTTTTGTTTTTTTTCTTAGGAGGAACTGTTTTGCGGGCTCGTAGCCTTTCGTTCCTTCTTCCTCGCATAAAAAAATAATAAAGTGAGTAGATGATAGCTGCCACCACGTATCAACAGCCTCTCTGTCTTGAATACCATATACTGCCACACAATGCTTGAGTGTCCTCATATTAGTCTGCCGCATCCTGGCAGATTTTTCACTACTGACCCCTCCCAATCTCGGCAGATTTTCGAAAAGTTTTTTTTTCTGCTAAAATCTCTGCTTTTTATGAGAAACATCGAAAATTCAGAGAGAAAGTGCTCAGTTGAGTTTAGAAATACCAAATACAGGTAACAGAACCCCCACCTTGGTACCGTGTTCTCTCAGGCCTGGGTCCAGGAAAGACGTTTTCTTGGGAGGGGCAGCTATTCCAAACCACTCATTATACATAAATATTTATTTTTTGGTACAAATTTGTATGCAGTACAAGAGTATATTGGTTTTCAGACAATAAAATAGGTGATATAAGCGTTGTTCACTCACCAAAAACATCAACATATGGCACCTTCCTATATGATATTACTGCCTCATCACTTCTTGTTTCTTCCTCTGGCTTCTTTCTTCCTTTGTCCTCCATCCCAGGAATCACTTTTGCCTTGAATTTCGTCTTTAGAGAGACCGTGGTGCGACATGTCTATTCTTGCCAGATCACGGCTAACAGGTGAGTTGCAAAGAAAATGGCATGCGTGGGGGAGGGGGGGTCAGGTGGGGTCAGGCATTATCCCCACCTACCATTGGGTAGAGGAAGGTCTCTCACATATGCCTACCAAAAATCACCCGTGACACTTGAAAAATGTGCAAATGACAGACCTCGCAATTGCAAAATGTATGGATACGTTGTCGGGTGTCACAGTGACAAAACGTGGCAAAGTATCCATAAGTTGTCGGAATGCCTCAGGTTAAGACACAGAGTCAAAGACATGGCAGTATAAAAGGTTCAAAAATTAAATCCACTGAAGTGTGTGTGTGTGTGTGTACCCAGTCCCACATTTGCGACTTAATACTAGCTGGTATGGATTTATTCATACCAAGTCAACAGTTCACTAAAAGATCGAACTCTCCAAAATGGTTTGATGGCAATTGTGCCAGAGCAACAGCCCAAAAGCCATTAGCATATAACTCTTACTTAAAATAAAAAACATCTGAATTACTCTCCCAATTTCAAATTGCTAGAAATCATGCAAAAGCTGTATTAAATCTATCTAAATCAAACTTTCTTCAAAAGCAAGCATCAAAACTACTTAACAACCCTAATGACAATAGAATATTCTGGTCAACTCTTAATTCTTTCAATAATAATTTTAACAAGTCATCTTCCATTCCCCCACTAAAATCTTCAGATGGCGACATTACAAATGAACCACTTGGGAAAGCAGATATCCTTGCCAGTACCTTTGCCAGAAACTCCACCATAGACGATACCAGCCAGAATGTCCCAGTACTGGAACTTGATTCTCCCGAAATTGCCCCACTTAAAATACAGACAAGATACATAAAATCCATCCTAGACAATTTACCTACCAACAAAACTCCAGGCCCAGATGGAATTCCGCCAATTGTTTTGAAAAAGTGTTCCCCCTGAACTTGCCTCTGTCCTAGCTAAATTATTCAGACTATGCATACGTACTTCTTTATTCCCAAATTCATGGAAAGAAGACAATATCCACCCAGTTCCGAAGAAAGGAAGTTCGTCTGACCCCTCCAATTACAGACCAATAGCTGTCACATCTCTTGGTAAGGTATTTGAAACTTTAATTAATAAGCACATTGTTAAACATCTTGAATCCAACAACTTAATTAGTAATAGACAATATGGTTTTCACCACGAAAGATCCACCATTGACATACTCAATCTCTTAACTCATACCATTCATCGATCAATTGATGTTTTTGGAGAAACTCATGCAGTAGCTCTTGATATCTCTAAAGCTTTCGACAGAGTATGGCACCGTTCCCTGCTGTCCAAACTCCGTTTCTATGGACTCACGTCTTTTGTTCCTTTGATTTCTTCATATCTTAGTGACAGGAAAATAAGAGTAAAAGTAGATGATGTATATTCCAATTTCCACTCAATTAACGCCGGCGTGTCGCAGGGATCAGTTCTGCTGCCAACCCTATTTCTAGTTCATATTAATGATCTCTTATCTGTCACCCACAATCCCATTCACTCATATGCAGATGACTCAACACTACATAGTTCATTCACACTCAGACGTCCATTTACAAAGTCTAATATCTCCACCTTTCAACTCAGTACAGCCATCTCCATAAATCAAGATCTGTCTACAATCAGAGAATGGGGACAAAACAACCTTGTCTCATTTAATGCTAGTAGAACTAAATATATACAGTTTACTAATAGACAGATATTGCCAGATTCGTACATTACCTTCAATGCTACTAATATTTCCATCTCCAAAAGTATTGAAATTCTTGGCGTCTCACTTAACAGTGCCCTCAGCTGGACCTCTCATGTCAGATCACTTGCTAAAATCGCCTCAAAGAAACTTGGATTATTGTACAGAGTCCGTAACTTCTTCGCCGATGAGTAGTTAGCTATAATTTATAAGTCATGTGCGCTCTCAGCTTGAATATTGCTCACCCTTGTGGAATGGTTGTCAAGAGGTTGCATTAAGACAACTAGACAAAATTCAGAACAAAGCTGTTAGAATCATTAACAACCCTGCCATTATTATAAACTACCTCCCCTGCAAGTAAGAAGGAATGTTGCCTCCCTTGCATTATTTTACAGATTTTTTTTGGAAAATGCTCAGATGAAGTTGCATCCATGGTGCCACCTCTCCATGCCTTCTCTCGTGCTACGGGGGCATCTGGTAGCGCTCATGACTGGAATGTCACTCAGCCATATTGCAGAACTTCTGCCTATCAGAATTCTTTCATTCCCTGAACTGCGTCTCACTGGAACTCGCTTCCCCAGAGTTATTTCCCTCCAAATTTCAACCCACAACTGTTGAAGTCTAACTTTTACAGATATTTTATGAACAAAGGACACCAGTAATCTGGTGTATGGATTATTATTTTTTTTTTTTACTCATTTGTTTTTCCTTCTTCCGTTCTGTTATTTATAAAAAAAAAAAAAAGATAATAATCATAGCAGGGAGATGAGACTGTAGTTGTAGACTGGTAAGGCACCTCTGTCACCAGTAATGTGGGCTGCTACCAATATAAAGTCTTCTAGCATTGGATAGCTCGTTATGGATTTTATCTTGAGGTAGGTATTTCTCTGTCTTCCTTGTCCCTCCATCTATCTTGTATCGTAAGTGAAGATGAAGTATAGACAGTCTGGGGTAAAGAGGTTTTTATTGTGATGCAGGTATGTGGTGGAAAGAGTGACGTGACCCACGTATTGTCAGTGTGACAGTGAACCTCCAACTCTACCCTATCTCCCAAGCTTCCTTCTTTCGTCACTCCAATCCCCTTCTGCCTTTTCTGGTTGTCTCTGGCTCTCTGACTCTCACCTCAGATTTCCCGGGATATATGACTGTCTGGTTTCCGGCTGGGTGATGTGTGTGTGTGTGTGTGTGTGTGTGTGTGTGTGTGTGTGTGTGTGTGTGTGTGTGTGTGTGTGTATGTATGTGTGTAATGACTGGTACATTTCCATCACGTGACCTAACTGATATTCATCAGTTACCCCATGTCTTTGATCTATCTATCTATCTATCTATCTGTCTGTCTATCATCCAATCCTACATTGCCCCATGAGGAGCGTAGGAGTCCGGGGCTAGGCAGTTGGTTCCGACATTTAAGATGAGAGTGACCAGCCTCACTCATCCCTGAGTGGAATTACACGAGCAATCAACCCCAACCACCCCTTGGATATAAATCTTCACCTGCTCAATCCGATTGGAGCGCAATAATTACCCACTAAACCACCAGGAGCCAAAATTTGGTTATATGGTTACCACCCAGCGTAGTAAATGGTTTCCTGGTGTACAGGAAACCATTTGGCTTGTCACTCAGTGTAGAGTCACCCACAGGCAGAAGGAAGAGAAAAGAATGAAGGAAAGAAAGACAGAAGAGGGAGTGTAAAGTTGCCCATAGGCAGAAGGACAAGGAAAGAATGAACGGAAGGAAGACAGAAGAGGATGGAAGGAAAGAGGGATGGAGGAGAGGAAAGGGAAGACACCCAAGAGCAGCACTACATCGAGTGAGTGGATGGTTAGTTACCCCATGTCTTTGATACATCACAAAATTATGTTTTTGTCATACATTATGTGCTTGCATTCTGGGCTAGGGGATGTGTATGTCTCTTCCTGAACACCAGACATTACATAGTGTGCTAGTGTTACATATTGTGCTATGACATAAATGCCTATAACTACAGTATTATATGCCTGTAACTATTATATATTATGTTATGACATATTAATGCATATATTCCTTTTTCTTTCTCTTCTCCCTCTTTGTTTTTTTCTGGCTTTAATTTCCAGAAACTCATCCGGTTTTTGGCAATACAGGATTTAAGAGGGGTAAGAATGAGAACTGAATTCAATACTTAGTGTTTGGTTGAGCTGACCTGTTCCCGTGCCAACAACATATTGGTCTTTCACAGAACTACCTGAATCACCAAACTCCTTAAATTTACCAGCTGACTATCTCTTCATAGTTGAGAAAAGTGGGAAAGACAGGGTTTATAACATGTATTTATGGCAGAGCTGGGGACTGCAATCTAAAATTCAACTGTGCAATTGCAATTCTGCAACCTCTGACCCTTACCTTTTGCTGCCACAATTCCGCAATAAACTTGGAATGTGCAGTTCCCCTACCTCAATACCACAACCGCAATCCAGTTTCACAATTTTCAATACAAAGTACACAAACAGGGTTCTATATTACTGTATTAATAATCTACTTATGACATTTATATTTTTAAATTGTCGCAAATACTTTAGTGTATTTACTGAAAACTTACCCATTACAATTATCTTCTTCAGAACCGAAATTTTGTAAGATACTGACATACTCAGGTATATCCATCACTATTTATTTTGTATCAGAGTTTGGGCATACCATGAAAATCTCACAGTACTAATATTAAAATAATATAATCGTATCCTTTAATACAAAAATAATGTTATAAGGAAAAGAAATAGCCTTTGTACCACTTGGGAAAATCATCTGACCAGCAACAGAATGCAATCCATGAAACTTAAATAGATATATAATTCATAGAAATGTGCTTACTCTTTCAGATAATAACTCAGTACGACCATTAAACAAAAAAATATAAAAGTATTTTCAATGATCACCATTACATTAGCCCATAAGATCATCATCTGTCAAACTGATTAACCATTGTGCATAGTTAGCTATGCATGCCATAAAATTTACTGCCACACTGGCTTATAGTATATAGTATCTTATCGTATCAAATAATTTTTCCTGGTATTGCCCATCCCTGCTGCTAACTGATGCAGTGAGGCCTAGCCCACCACCGCTGCTGGCCGGGAATCCTGTTCAAGCTCGATATTCATGAGTCATGCTGTAGCCTGTCCTAACCAACATCGACAGCCATGTGGGAGGTTGCGCACTGGATTGCGATAGCGGAAGTACTTCCGTAATGCAATACCGCAAGTTTCGGATGAATTTGCCGCAACTGCAATTTCACAACTGAAATCATGCGGTCCGCTATTGCGGAAATCGCGGATTGCAGAAGTGATTGCAGATGTGCCCAGCTCTGATTTATGGTCATCTCATTCCTTAATATCTCTTCTGTATCCTGCCTGCTTTCAGTGACAGCACCTCTGTTCTGTCATGTCCTCTGTTCTATCGTCCTATTAAAATATTCATGTATTATGATGCCTATGTTAAGAAACTGTATTTAAAAGTGACAAGTTACAGGGGATTGTCTTAACTAAAAAAGAAGTTACTAATCACACTTACTTATGTCCAGAGACACTGATCAAGATTTTTTGTCTGATACCAGGGAAGCTTCTGGTGTATGGTATGTTATATAAATACTTTTGTGAGTTTAAGTAACCATCATATTTTACGGGGGCTGAAAGTTATTTATTTTTCTTCATTTCAGATGTACCACACCTACAAGAACAGTCCCTACTTTGGCCTGTATGATGGCTTCAGTCCCGTGCTGATGGTGTGTGATCCGGACATACTCAAGAATATACTCGTAAAGGACTTTGATCATTTCATGAACAGGGGGGCCTTTCGTGGGAACCAACCCGACAGCTACATGAGTAACATGCTGGGAAGTAAGAGGGATCAGGAGTGGAAAGTCTTGCGTGCTGTCGTGTCCCTGACGTTCTCCACTGGGATGATTCGAAGGATGTTCCTGCGTGTGTTTGATTTTGCTGACACATTTGTATCTTCCTGCCTTAGAGATGCAGAAAAGAATCCGTCTGTTAACGTGAAGGACAAAGCTGGACGGTTCAGCTTGGACAGTATCGCATCTTGTGCCTTTGGCATCGAATGTAACTCTCTCACACAGGAAAACTCTCTTTTCTTCCAAAAATCAGAATCTTTTTTGGCTGCATCGTCACTGTTTGCGTGGAGGCTTCTTGTGATGAGGAACTGGCCAAGACTGTTCAATGCTTTGGGCCTGAAGGAGGACTCAGGGGAGGTGGAGTTCTTCCGAAGTGTAGGAGAGGAGATCATCAGGGCCCGTCAAGCCGGCGAAAAGAGGGGGGACTTCCTTGACCTTTTACTGGCGGCACGGGCTGAAGACTCTGACACCACCACTGCCTCCGCTAAGCATGGTGATTGACCTTTGCCTTTTATTACTACACTATCTCTTCATAGGTCCTTTTGCTGTACCATATCTGTAAAAGTTTCATCTGCGGTGCAATTGATGTAATTGGGAGTACTAGGACCATGAAAGTGATGCCCCAGGTTTGATTCCTGGGCCAATTCTGTGATCTTTGGGCAAGGCCTATTTTATCCTGTTCTATTCCTACTTAGACCTGATATAGGGATCATATAGGGACCTGGATGGTAAATTTGACGACAGCGTTTCGATGTCTGGGGAAAACTGAGACCTGATAAACCTGAATGACTGTCTTATTGGCCCTTCAGTTGCCAATAGTCATTTCGCTTTCTTGTTCACACTAGCTCGCCCAAGACAAACTCTGAATTCCCAAGTTTTTGCACACCTTCATTTTTCCCAAAATCATTGATGGTTCTCTCTCTCTCTCTCTCTCTCTGTTACATCATGTCCATTTTGCACACCTCTCTATTTTCTATCTACCTAGCTTTTGCCAGACTCCTTAATCCCGTATGGGGTAGCCACTAACAAATCGCCTCCAGGTCGCCCTTTCCCCCGCCATTTCGCTGCTCTCCCCCCAGCTCGCACCCCCCACTCTCATATACCTCTCCACTCCATCCCTCCATCTCATCCTCGGCCGCCCCTCCCTCTTCCCCCATCCACCTCACTCACACACATTCCTCTCATTAGTCCCTCGCTCTCCATCCTCCCCACATGGCCTTTTACCATACCAAATATTCCAGCACAAAATGAAAGTGAAAAGGGATTTTTAAAGGTTAATTTTCCACCCTGGGGAACAAAACATATCAGCTGTTAATAAGACGCTTCAAATTAGGTCCATAATTGCTTTCCAGTGGCAATATTGTCCATCTTGTCTCTCACCTTATGGAAGACAATTGCATTTCCTTCATCTCTGTCTTCTTAAGTGCTTAGAGCAATGGCAAATCTTAGAAAGTTCTTAGAGGTCTTAAGAAGTGTTGATTTAAGTCACATTCTTCAACAAAAATAATTTAATTAGTCACGGCAGCCTCAGGCGCCAGCAGCCAGCATCACAACCAGAAATACAGCAATCAAAATAATCAGTTACTCGTGTGTGATAAGTACCTAATTACACAGGAATTTAGCCCAAATGATCCCTGCAAGCCACACTTGACATCAATTCATACTGAGCCAGGTCAATGTCAGGTCATGTGTGTGAGGTCATGTGAGGTCAGGTACTGTTATATCTGTTTACGCCCATGCAGGTTGGTTTGGGACTGAGCCACACTGGATGTAAAAGGTTCTAACCACATTCACCAGCAATTTGAGGTTCATATAAGTTCTTATCAAGTTCGCTTCAGCAATTTTAGGTTCTTGTAAGGTAATCTGGGGTCAGTTTCGTCAGTTCATATCCACCTAAGTCCATCCAGGACAGATTAGGCTCACTTAAATAACTCCACAGGTATTCAGTCAGTTCATGCATCTGGGGGTGAGAGTGGCGGGTGTAAGTGTGAGAGGAGGGTGTAAGTGTGAGAGGCAGATGTAAGTGTGAGAGGAGGGTGTAAGTGTGAGAGGCGGGTGTAAGTGTGAGAGGCGGGTGTAAGTGTGAGTGAAGGGTGTAAGTGTGAGAGGCGGGTGTAAGTGTGAGTGAAGGGTGTAAGTGCGAGAGGCGGTGTAGGTGTACTGGAAGGTGGGAAAGCTATGAAATGCAGAGAGAGGGAAAGACCGGAATTTAACCAGGTGTTGTTTGCATAAGGTAACAGTTAGCAGAGAGTGTGAGTATGGAAAAGTTTGTGACAGAAAATGAAGAGTGAATGTGAGAAGAGAGAGAGAGAGAGAGAGAGAGAGAGAGAGAGAGAGAGAGAGCGCAAAACGTTCCTCAGTAAGCACTGATGGGGCAGATGGAGAAGTGAACTGTTTTACGTATGGTTGAGTTGACGCAACGAGAGGTTGGACTGAGGCAGGAACGTGAAAGCAGGAGATGGATGGGAAGAATTACGATATTGTGAGGACGTACAACAGCATAATGAGAAAGCATGTATACCTTACCCTCAGACACCTGCCATCTTATGCTGCAGGAATTAAGACAGGGTCGTTCATAGCTTGAAGGTAATACCTTTGGGCTTACAGATATACCAGAAAAAATACCAGTTAAACTATTTTGATCTTAGGACAATCTTGAAGTCAATTTGGGGATAAATTTTAGCAAGATTTCGAAATAATGTCGTCCAAAATTTCATCCCCCATGATTGATTCCAAATTTATATAAAGAAATTCATTTCTAAAGTGGTTTATATTTTGGTCTCGTCCACTGCCAGTCCTCACCGACAAAGTGATGGTGGCGCAGGTCATCATGTTCCTGATGGCTGGCTACGACGCCATCGCCTGCGCTGTGGCCTTCTCCTCACACCTCCTTGCCAAGAACCCAGAGCCCCAGCAGCGCCTTCGTCAGGAACTTGAGGAACTGGTGAAGGAGGAGGGGAAGCTGACCTACCAGGGGGTCATGGAGGCCAAGTTCCTGGATGCCTGCGTTATGGGTGTGTATGAAATATGATGTATTGTCTTCTGTATTAAATTTGTGCTGTATTTCCTCTTGTATTAAATTTGTGGTGCATTCTCTCATATATTAAATTTGTGTTTCATTTTCTCGACCCCTTGATATTGAGATTGTCATATTGTTTGATCTTCCGCTATCCCATCAACATGTCAATCATTATGTCGCTTTACCCTATCTCAGACTGGGTTGGATCGAGTTAGAGCACATCTACCTCTTGCAAATCAGCTGAAAGATGTGTGTGTGTTGGTGCCTTCAAGATATCGAGTTTACAACATGCCTTTGACGTAACTCCTAGGCCCAGGAGAGGTCATGTGTGTGTCCAGATTAAATCCTTATAATTCTGGGCGTCTTTCCAATGGGAGTAGTTGAATGAAGAGTGAAACCGCGTGTTTCAAATTTACGCCTGTCTCGAGTGAAGAGGGCTATGTCTGATTTGATTGGCGAAAGAGTCATTCAGCTTTATCTAAACCAAAATCCCAGGGAGTATAGATATTACTGGAGCTGAGCTGTTGGCTGCTAAGATAGATAGACAAATAGATAGACAGATAGATAAAGAGTGTACGAAGGCAGTGATGGCAGTTTACATTGGTTTCTCTCTTCCCTTTACAGAGTCCCTGAGGATATACCCGCCAGCGCTGTTCATGGACAGGATGTGTACCAAGGATTACAGGTGAAGACAGTTGTACATGATGAACAAGAGATGTAGATGGTGAACAAGAGAAGTGTACGGTGAACAAGAGATGTAGATGGTGAACAAGAGGTGTAGATATTGAAGTGTGTGGGATGAGAAAAGAAGACCATTTTAAAACAAGGCGTGAAAGAAAGAAATAATATGAACACGCAAATAGAAGCACGCAAAGTACGGATCAGTGAACACTTAAGAATGAACACGTAAGACCACTTAGAGATGAATAGATGAAGATGAACACTCGATGACTACCTGAGGAAAACTTAATGGTGAACACGTAAAAACCATTTATATGTAAAATCATGGTGTGCAGCTGTAATAGTAGTGGTAGTAGTAGTAGTAGTAGCAGTAGTAGTAGTAGTAGTAGTAGTAGTAGTAGTAGTAGTAGTAGAAGTAGTAGTAGTAGTAGGAGACATAGACAGACAGATAGTAGATACACATGTTCATGAGTAGACAGACGGAAAGATAGACTGATAGGCAGACTTATCGATAACTGATTAACTCCCAAAGGCAGTCACAGGTGTATTCAAGACATTTACACTCACCTTTCCTCCAGCATCCCTGGAACTAATCTGCACCTGAAGGAGGGGGACCTGCTGGAGGTCCCTGTGTGGAGTCTTCACCACGACCCCCGCTACTGGCCCGACCCTGAGCAGTTCCGGCCTGACCGCTTCCTGCCCGAGAACAAGGTCAACATCAAGCGTTTCACCTACATGCCCTTTGGAGTGGGACCACGGAACTGTTTCGGTGAGGTCATGTTAGGTCGGAATAGGACATGGGGTCAAAATAGGACATGGGGTCAAAATAGGACACTGGGACAGAATAGGACATTGGGATAGAATAGGACTTGGGGTTAGAATAAGACACGGGGTCAGAATGAGACATGGGGTCAGAATAGGACATGGGGTCAGAATAGGACACGGGAATCAGAATGAGACATGGGGTCAGAATAGGACATGGGGTCAGAATAGGACATGGGGTCAGAATAGGACATGGGGACACGGACATGGCTTCCCTGTGTCCTTTTTACTCTAACTTAGCCTCAACACTATACTCCTTTCATTCCAACTTGACTTAAAATTGCCATCTCTCTATCTTGAATATTGAATTTTGGCAAGATATTCAATTTATATATCTATCTATTGCCAGACGTCTTACTCCAGTAAGGGGTGGCCAAAAACAAATCGCCTCCATGTCGCCCTGTCACCCGCCCTTTCGCTGCCCTCCACCCAGCTCACACCTAGAGTCTTATATTAATCACGAGGAAGGGCGGTGTTCTAGTATGGTTAGGGAGTTGACTAACACCTCCTCCTTACCGATTTATTTCTGATTCAAAACCGTTACTTTATTCCTGTGTGTTACTCAGGAAGCTTAATAACACCTTTGCCTTACCGATTTATTTCTGATTCTGTTCCGTTACAATATTCTTTTGTGTTATTCATGCAGTCTATGTCGATATTGAAAAGACATAAGAAGCAGCCAACCGGATATTAATGAGTTTGGAAAATAAATCGCTAAGGAAGCCTCCTCACCAGACAGGGATACCGGCCGAAGTGCTATATCAAGAATGTTTTTTTTTTTTAATGAAAAAAGAAGGAACCAAAGGCCAGACTTAACCAGCAACAGGACAAAAATCTGGGCCAAGTTTATGCGAAAGGATTATAGGAAACTTACGAGCAAGTGTGTATAGTATCTGTAATTTGTTTTCACGTGAAGGACAAGATTGACAGACTGACTGACTGACTGACTGATTGACTGACTGACTGACTGACTGATTGACTGACTGACCGACTGACTGATTGACTGACTGACCGACTGACGGACTGATTGACTAATTGACTGACTGACTGATTGACTGACTGACTGACTGATTGACTGACGGACTGATTGACTAATTGACTGACTGACTGACTGACTGACTGACTGATTGACTGGCTGACTGACTGATTGACTGACTGACTGACTGACTGACTGACTGACTGACTGATTGACTGACTGACTGACTGATTGACTGACTGATTGACTGACTGAATGAATGATTGACTGACTGATTGACTAACTGACTGAGTGACTGACTGACTTATTGACTGAGTGACTGACTGACTGACTGATTGACTAACTGACTGACTGACTGACTGACTGACGGATAGATACAAAAATAGACAACGCCAGAACAACACAAATCAAAACAATCTTATAACATCAAATTTCACCCCAAGCCAAGAACACACTATAATGATGCAAGGGAGAATGGAGAATGGTCTGGTGTCTCATATGTTGAGGTAAAAATTGTGTACATACCATATAAGAAAAAAAATGTTCTTGAGCTGTTTTGAAAGAAGGAGAAAGAATCGTAAATATGTTCAAGATATCCACCTCCGTCTTCTCCTCAGCTAAGATTCTCTAACACATCTTCCTTGGCGATTTAGTTTTCTTATTTTAGCTTGCCATCGTTTTTTTGGTACATATATCCTTTTTACTTTACACTGCATTGTTGACATAAGCGGCATATTATTATTATTATTATTATTATTATTATTATTATTATTATCATCATCTTAAACTTCTTTCCTACATAAGGAAAGGGCGAGGTAGGGTCCAGAGAGCAAGGAAAGAGAAGACACTATAGAGGAAGAAGTATCACCTTCGACCAGTGAAATGGAGCCGACATCATCCAAGCTCCTGAAGTTCCTTTACAGACGCATTTCAGTTGTTAATTACACGATATTTCCTCTCCAGCCATGCGGTTCGCCCTGATGGAGACCAAGGTTGCCCTGGCCAAGCTGATCCTGGCAGCTGACCTCAGGATACCGCCAGGTCACGAAGACATCAAGATGGAAGGCTCACCCATCCTGCTTAGGCCTAAGCATGGCGCCTACATCCTCCTCACGCCTCGCAAACACGAATGAGACACGTATAGGTCGGTGTGCCAGTACGGCCGGGAAGCCATTATACCCAAAAGCCATAAAAAAACATCAAAACTAAAATATCCATAAATATATCAAAAACAAATTCCACACCCAAAACCTCACGCTGACCTCAATCTTCACACACACAGACGCCACCCCAAACTCCACACACAGATCAGTTGCCCTTCTATTGTCAGCCATTACGATTCCAATGATCTAAGTAAGATTTAAAACTACTTAGAAATGTTAACAACACAAATTATGATCAATATTATCTACAAAAAAGTACTCAATGGGAAGAAAATGGAAATAAAATGTCTTACTAAATCATGAACAACCTCCTCACGTCAAAGTAGCTCAAGCCAGACTGACCACGAGACGGCGAATTCCGCATCCATCCCTCCATCCCTCCCCTACTTCATCCGCCCCCACCATCCACAGGGGACACTAATCTCAGAGGGGACCAAATAACACTCTACACCCCCACCCTCCACCAACTTGCCTTTTTCCACCACCTCCCTCCCTTCACACCCTTTCTTCCTCCTCTCCTCCACCCCCCTCCCTCTCTCCTTTTCCTTTCCTTTCCCTCAGTTTCCTTTCTTTCTTTTCCCCTCATTCTCCTTCCACCTCTCGTCTCCCTCCACCTCTTCCTCCTCCCTGAAAAACACGCTTCCTTCATTCCCCCTCCATCTCCCCTCCCTCCTTCTTCCCCCCTTACCTCCTCCCAACCCCTCCATCCCCCTCTTCTTCTCTCCTTACCTGCACTCTCCGATTCTCTCCTCCCATCCTTAAATTCTCCCTCCCCCTCTATCCCCCTCCCTCCATCCCCCTCCCTCTCGTTCTTCCAGTCTCTCTTGGTGGTCTGTTGGGTGGGGTACTTCACATTTTGTACACATTATGTAAGTACTTTATACCATCTTGTTTAAGTTGTCCTAATTAGTGTCGACAGCTGACGTATATGGAAATGTTCCTGACTCCTCTGGTTCTCTTTCATATACTGATGTCCCCTATATTAGTTTGTGCCTCGACTGACAGTCAGCAGGTGATGAGTGCCGGTATCCAATGTACAAAGGCATTACGAGTCTGCAGTCGATGGTGTTCTTTTCGTCGATGTATTTTTACCATTACTAAAGGTTTAACTATTGTATCTTTAGGCTTTAGTAGAGGTTAGTGATTTGTCTGTTAGATTATTAGTTTCAGGGTTTTTAGAAACATGTAATGTTCAAGAGAGATTAAGATATGAATGAAAATTTCAAAACAATAAAAATTACACACACACACACACACACACACTCACACACACACACACACACACACACACACACGCACACACACACACACACACACACACTCACACACACACACACACATATATATATATATATATATATATATATATATATATATATATATATATATATATATATATATATATATATATATATATATATATATATATATATATATATGTATAAGCACATGTATATTTGCCTTAATGACCAGGGGCTTCGGCCCAATGGTCGATAGGCACAAAAAGTTTCTAGAATATTCGATATTTTAAGGACATTTACACACACACACACACACACACACACACACACACACACACACACACACACACACACACACACACACACACACGCACACACACACACACACACACACTCACACACGCGCACACACACACACACACACACACACACACACACACACACACACACACACACAGATACACAAACACAGACACACACACACACACACACACACACACACACACACACACACACACAGGGAGAGAGAGAGAGAGAGAGAGAGAGAGAGAGAGAGAGAGAGAGAGAGAGAGAGAATTATGGTATATTCCATGATAGGTGGAGGGAAAACTCATTAACGTGGCAGTGTAGAAAGAGTAATAATATTAAGGAGGAAAGAACTCCAGGTCAAGGAAATATTGTATCAAACCAAACAGGTGGAAATAACACCCGTAGAGCTAAGGTGTACAGCTTTCCAATTAACTCCTCTTACCTGGTCTATAGTCTTTTCTTAATCTTTCCCTCACACAAGTAACACCCGACTTCAAACAAGTGTCTCAATTCTCTTCCCTTCACGACCCCACGATGCCCCCTGTGGTATTCCCTATAGGCCTGTTTCCCTCCTCACTCTTACCTTGCCACGACTTCCTCCTCTCCCGGCGCCAATCTTCCCTCTTGCTGTCTCTTGCTCTCTCTCACTCACACTACAGCACTTCTATCCCCACCTCTTTCTCTTTCTCGCTTTCCATATCTCCTGCCTCTAGCTAAGGAAGAGGCATTAGGAGCTTGCTTAACCAGGTTCATCCACTCGTTTGCTGCTTTTGTTTTAGCTACTATGGTTCCACAAGGAATTATCACCCTACCTTCCATCCATTCACTTGATGTAGCACTGTTCTTACCATATGTAGTAGGAGAAGGCACCCATTATCCATTCACCAGAAGTATCGGTACTCTTACTATAAGTAGTAGGTGAGGGCACCCACCATCCAATCACCTGATGTGGCGCTGCTCTTACCATATGTAGTAAGCCAGGGCACCCACCATCCACTCACTTCATGCAGAGCTGCTCTTACTATATGTAGTAGACGAGGGCACCCATCATCCATTCACCTGATGTAGCGCTGCTCTTACTGATGTGGTAGATGAGGGCGCCCACCATCCATTCATCTGATGTACCACTGCCCTTACTGAAGTAATGGGCAAGGGCACCCACCGTCCACTCACCTGATGTAGCGCTGCTCTTACTGATGTGGTAGGCGAAGGTATACACCATCCACTCATCTAATGTGCAGCTGTTACTGTGGTAGGCGAGGTTATATATCAACCACTCACTTGATGCAGTGTTGCTCTTCCTGATGTGGTAGGTGAGGGCACCCACCATCCACTCAACTGCTGTAGCGCTGTCTGCAGGTGACTGTACTGGCAAACTAAATGGCTTACTCTCAGGAAGCCATTTGTTACGCTGGGTGGTGACCATATAACCAAACGGACGCCTGGTGGCCTAGTGGGTTAATACACTCCATCCAATAATGAAATACAGCAAAGAATTACTGCACATCATTACTTGTGGACCCAGCAGAGAACCTGTGTAGGGCAAAGCTAATTTTTGTTATTTATATTATTAAAATCCAGTCAAAGCCTCTACACGTGTTACGTAGGAAGTAGAGTACAAATGTTTAGCACTTTTAGGAATTTTAGCACTTTTGAGGTACAGTTAAGCATTTTCAGCACTTTTGAGGTAGAGTACAATTTTTAGCACTTTTTGAGGTAAAGT
Organism: Coenobita brevimanus; assembly: GCF_032717465.1. Classification (NCBI taxonomy): domain Eukaryota; kingdom Metazoa; phylum Arthropoda; class Malacostraca; order Decapoda; family Coenobitidae; genus Coenobita; species Coenobita brevimanus. Next base: position 4,172,827 of record NC_137022.1, read on the forward strand.
ACGGTCTTTAGCACTATTTGAGGTAAAGTACGGTCTTTAGCACTTTTTGAGGTAAAGTACGGTCTTTAGCACTATTTGAGGTAGAGTACAATTTTTAGCACTACTAGCACTTTTTGGGGTAGAATACAATTTTTAGCACTCTTTGAGGCTGAGTACAGCTTTTAGTACTTTCTGAGGCAGAGTATAATTTCTGGCGCTCTTTGAGGCAGAGTAATATTTTTAGCACATTTTGAGACAGAGAACGATATTTGCAGTTTTTGAGCCAGAATACAATTTTTAACACTTTTTGAGGCAGAGTGCAATTGTTAGCATTTTTTGAGGTATAATACAATTTTTGGCACATTTTTCAGGTAGATTACTTTTAGTACTATCCAAATATACTTAGAGTTGACCTATCTTTCTGAAATTTTGCATGTAGGTAATAGAGGTCAAGGTCACAGCAGTGTTGAATAAAAAGGTTTGGGTCTTTAAATAACGCGTTTTGCGAGCGGCGCTAAATTCCACGATCCGACCTTTAGAGCGGACGAATTTACCTGATTACGATGATGATGATGATGATGATGATGATGATGATGGTGATGATTATCTTTTATTATTATTATCATATTTATTGTTGTTGTTGTAGTTCTTCTTTTTCTCATAATTATTGTTGTTATTATTATTATTATTATTATCATTATTATTATTATTATTATTACAAGTTGTTTTTCTTCATTAATAAGACAAAAAATATCTTGTAACTTTCAATTGAAAGCATGACACTGGTAATTTCAGTGTATAGATATGAGACATGATAATTACATACACGAGTCACTGAGAAGAACCTTGTAATCTGCACTCCCCCCTCCTCCCCAACCCCACACCGCCCTCCCCCTCCCTCTACCTTCCAGTCTCATTCATTTTTCCTCCCCACCACCATCATGCTCCCCCCTCCATCTCTCCCTTCCACTCTCATTCTCTCCTCCTCCCCATCCACTCCCATTTTCTCTCTTATTCTCTACTCTCCCCCCTCCCCCCTTATCTCTCATCCCCAACCCCTTCCCCATTCCCTCCCCCTCCACCGTCATCCACTATTTCCCCTCAATTGTTCCCCCTCACCTCCCGTACACAGCCCCCTTCACCATCCCTTCTCCCCTCACCCTGTACATCTAACCCATCATCTGCCCCAATCCCCATTCTTCTCCTTCCACCCCTCCACTACCTCTCCCCAACCTCATTTTTTTTTTCTACTCCTTACGTCCCCCTCCCCCCCACTTCCTATCCTTGTCCACTACAACCTCCCACTTGAACCTTTTTGCACTCCCTCTTCCCCCCTCCCCCATTCCCACTCGGCATGTACCCTTTCTTCTTCCTCCTTCCCCCTCCTCCCTCCTGTTCACACGCCTCCTCATCCCTACAACTATATCTCTTCCACCCTCACTGCATGCACCTCCCCTTGCCATCCCTCCTCTATCCCCTTCCATCCCCCACACTACACCCACACCCCCTCCACACCCAAGCCTTGGCCCTGTAACCTACTGTATACTGTATCTTTCCCCCCGCCTTCCTCTCCCCCTGGCACTCCCCATCCTCAAGTTGCCAGACAGCTACCCTTCAGTGCCAACGTCTTGTGTCGCATCAGTGCTTCTCATACTCTCCCAACGACAGTGCCCACCTCCCCCTCTGGCTCTCAGCGTAAGTATAACCTCGTGCAGTACTAACAGGGATGCTTACAAACCCACATCACTGTTAGGGAGGGAAGTATGGATGACTCCTGAATGATACCGAAGTGGATGTGCATATAACTTTTAATCTAATACAATGTCATGATCGCTCGTGAATGACTGCTGAACCGCCATGACCTAGCAACACCAACTATGTCTCCATCATGACTACAGCATCATCTTAAGCCCCAACCCCCCTACATGGAGGGAAGGGACTCAGAAACATCAACGAGAAAACACAAAGATGGAACTATCGACAGATTGATCAGTAATTACGGGCTGCACATCCATCGACTCATTAACGCAAAACTGAAATTCTCGGGTCTATTTCACGAGAGAAGCGAGCCACACCAAACTGCCCTGCTGTGAGATGGAGCCACTTCAAAAAAAAAAAAAAAAAAAAAGAAAAACAATGACAGAAAGAAAGAAAAAGTGACGTAGCCCTTGTCATGCGTATCTCCGTACCTACCTCATCCAGTCACTTCCGTCGTTCGCTCAAACAAAAATAATTGTCACTGCAAAACCCCGTGAGTTTTTGTGAAATGGAACACAGAGGAGAGCAAACAGCAACACTCCTACTTGTCTTTCCGTGTCCATCTGTGACCGAGAAAACTACAGCTGTGGTGTTTTTTTTATGAGTCGAAGATGAGGAAATTAAGAATGTTCCCTCACCCACCAGTCTCTCCATCCGAGGTTGGCAAGACAAAGTAAAATGGTGACCGCGAAACATTGTAAATTCTCATATAAATATCACAGGATGGAGAGCTATGTAAAAGGTGTGACTCTGATATAAAGATGTGACACTGAGATACAGGTGCGACACTGATATACAGGTGCACACTGATACAGGTGTGACACGGATATAGAGGCGTGACTGATATAAAAGTGTGACACTGATATACAGGTGTGACACTGATATAAAGGTGTGACTGACAAAAGTGTGACACTGATATACAGGTGTGACACTGATATAAAGGTGTGACTGACAAAAGTGTGACACTGATATACAGGTGTGACACTGATATAATGGTGTGACACTGATATACAGGTGTGACACTGATATAATGGTGTGACACTGATATAAAGGTGTGACACAGATATAAAGGTGTCACTGATAAATAGGTGTGACACTAACATAAAGGTGTGACACTAATATAAAGGTGTGACACTGATATAAGTTGTGAACCTGACATAAAGGTTTAATGCTAATATAAAGGTGTGACACTGACATGAAGGTGTGAAACTGACATATAAGTGTAACGCTAATATAAGGGTATGACACTGATATGAAGGTGTGACACTGATATAAAGCTGTGACGCTAATCTCATAATGATGGTGAGGTCTTGGCTGTGTTCTCCTTGACCTGGATGGAAGGAAAATACTTAGCTTTTGCGATAACCACTTGATGATGAAAAGACGAACACATAACGAAGGCACTTTTAAATGTTATTACTGAATCGTAGTCTCCCATATTCCTTGGTAATTAGTTCCCTGTTTACAATAGCCCTGAAGAAATGTTTTGCGTAAATAATTGGTGATTTTGTAACCATTACTATATATCTATCTATAATCAGACGCCTTAATCCTGTAACGGGAGGCCACAAACAACTCGCCTTCACGTCGCCCTGTATTTTCGCTGGCTTCCAGTCCCATCACACTCCTCTCTCTCATATACCTCTCCAATCCATCCCTCCATCTCATCCTCGGGCTTCCTCTTCCTCTCCCCCCCCACCACCTCACTCACAAACACTCTCCTCGTTCGCCTCTCTCTCTCTCTCTCTCCACGTGGCCAAACAACCTCAGTGTACAAGTTTCTCCTACCCATATTAAAGAAATCAGACTAAAATTATTGTTTTTAATAGCTGTCCTGTAGAAAGGATTCTTAAATAGTTCACTCCATTGCTTTAGCATGTCAACCACCTGCTTAAGACTGTACTTTTCCTGTCATTACTCAATTTCCTTGCCTGCCTTCATTTTCTTTTAGCACATTCTAAAGTACTTCTTTTCCTGAGGCCATGTTACTCTTTTACTTCGCCTTTATTGGTGTTATGAGTGTGTGTATGCAGGCCTCTACAAATGCACATCTCTCTCTGCTCTCTAGTACGTAAACATCTCACAGTGCTGGGGCATGGGCAGTGTCGTGAGCGGTGGTGGTGACAATGTGCTGATTCCATGATTATGTACTTTAAAAATCCCTTACCTAAATGTCCTTCGTCCGATTGCTAGGCGAAACCTGCACGTTTTTCCTTTTATTCTCTTCTTTACCTGAAAGTGAGACGTGTTGCGTAATTTAAACAGAGCAGTGGCGCGTAATTTAAACAGAGCAGTGGCGCGTAATTTAAACAGAGCAGTGGCGCGTAATTTAAACAGAGCAGTGGCGCGTAATCTAAACAGAGAAGTGGCGCGTAAATTAAACAGAGACGTGGTGCGTTATTTAAACAATGGGCTCCCGTAGTCTATAAAGCCCCTGTCACACATACGCGACTCAAGGCCCGACCGCGGCGGGACTCAAGGTCGTGTCCTAGTTAGCTCTCACGCCTCCCGACTGGCCCCGAATCTAATCTGCTCATGACTGCCTCACGACTGGTCGTGTCGTCCTCAAGAACGCGACCAGATCACAAAGCAACCATGAGGCTACCGCGAGGCGACCGCAAGGCAACCATGGGGCGAGGGAGCAACGCGTCTTCAAGTTTGAAATTTTGACGGATTTTTGTCAGTCACAACCACCCAAGAATGCAACACGACTGCGTGATGCATTCAGGGAATGCACTACGACCCTCCCGACCCTCCCCTGATCCCCCGCCGACCACCCCACGATGGCAAGTGCTGGCCTATCATGCTTTATACGCCGCTTGCTTGCCGGCACGCAGTTGCAATGTGTGACCGGTGTTGCCAGATCGCCGACAGCGCGGTTTCCTGCCAAGACTCTTGGCGCATTCTTTGCTCAGTCTGGGAATGGTCCTAGCCCAGTCGTCATGTGGTCTGCTTGGAGTTGTCACGTGGTCGTTAGCCATGATTCCGAATTGCTGACTGGACTGTCAAAATGCGTTGCATGGTCGGCTCGGGGTCTAGTTGCGGTCTGATCATGGTCTGGTCGTGGTCGGTGACCTGTTACGCAGTCGTAACTTTATTTTGTCAGCGACTGCACGCTGACACGCAATGAATGCATCACGATGCATCCAATTGAGCTAAGACTGCTTCAGGACTGACCTATGACACTCCCGACTATGATGCAACTGTGACCCGACTTTTGACAAGTCATGAGGCTGCCACGATTTTTTAATGCACGCATTAAAAGTCGTGAGGCTTGAGGAGTCGTCCTAGTGGCTCACGACCGCCCTCCAGAGTCCGGGCTTTGTCGGAGAATCAAGGGACGACCGATGACAAAAGTCGTTATGACCTTGAGTTGCACTGTGGTTGGGCCTTGAGTCGCGTATGTGTGACAAGAGTTTTAGAGAGGACTGGAATTTCAATGATTGTCCTCGTGTACTCGATACCCATAAATAAAAGCTGCTGCCTTCCAATTTTCTTCACCTTGTGGCAAGTAAATTCACTGGCTGTATGTGTGTGTGTGTGTGTGTGTGTGTGTGTGTGTGTGTGTGTGTGTGTGTGTGTGTGTGTCAGAAACTAGGGACAGACAGGACTTTGTAAATACTGACAGTCTGTTTTAAATGACCATCACGTATTCGTCAGCCATTTTATTCAAGCATTCTTGTACTTCTTGCCAGGTAAAAAGATTAGGATGCTTGTGATGTGGGTAGCGTTGGTGCTGCTGGTGGTGACGGCATGGTTATACTCAAGATGGCGTCACAGCTACTGGGCCAGCAGAGGCGTTCCATCCTCACCCGCTCTCCCTTTCATCGGCCACCTCCACCAGACCATGTCACCCTTTAAAAATCGCTGGTTGGCCCTCGACAAAGTGAGACATTAACTAAAAGCACTTGGTATCTCTTCTCAGATGGGGTTATTTTGGCTTAAACCTCTCATAAACCACTGATAAGACAATCCCAAGCTGTCTAACTGAGCAAACCCATCAACCACAGACAAGCAACCACTCTTACAGAGCCATCCAGTTTAGTGAACTGATCTTCCCCTGCAGCAGACAGCCTCTCACCACAGGAAGGCACGGGGAAGAGTGTGGAGGATTGGTTCTAGGATGGATGCCGCATTTGCGTTACTCCACGCAGTTAATAGGGGCACGATAGTAGACTCCATATCGCTCTGTTATGTGGTAATATGGTTATCATACAACACTGTAAATTGTTTCCTAGTTTACAGGAAGCGATTAGGCTTGTCACTCAGTATAGAGCCACCTGGAGCGGAAGGAAGAATAATAAAATGTGACACGAGTGAAGGAAGAATAAGAGGAGAGAAGGGCATACGCAGAAAGGAATGATGAAGTTGAAGGAATAAGGAGGCAGCTCCACCTCAAGTGAGTGGATGATAGCTGCCACCACGTATCAACAGCCTCTCTGTCTTAAATACCATATATTGCCACACAACGTTTAAGTGTCCTAATATTAAGACACAGAGGCAAAGACATGGCAGTATAAAAGGTTCACAACTTAAATCCGGTGGTGTGTGTGTGTGTGTGTAGATAATAATCATAGCTAGGAGTTGGGATTGTAGTTGTAGACTGGCAAAGCACCTCTGTCACCAGCAATCTGGGCTAATACCAATAGTAAGTATTGTGGCGTTGGAGAGCTCGTTGTGGGTTTTATCTTGAGGTAGGTATTTCTCTATCTTCCTTGCCCCGCCATCTATCTTGTATCGTAAGTGAAGATGAGGTATAGACACTCTGGGGTAAAGAGGTTTTTACTGTGATGCAGGTATGTGGTGGAAAGAGTGACGTGACCCACGTATTGTCAGTGTGACGGTGAACCTCCTACTCTACCCTATCTCCTAAACTTCCTTCTTTCGTCACTCCAATCCCCTTCTGCCTTCTCTAGTTCTCTCTGGCTCTCTGACTCTCATCTCAGATTTCTCAGGATATATGACTGGCTGGTTTCCGGCTGGGTGACGTGTGTGTGTGTGTATGTATGTTTTTAATGTCTGGTACATTTCCATCACGTGAACTAACTGGTTTTCATCAGTTACCTCATGTCTTTGATATATCACAAAATTCTTGATCATCTGGTATGTATTTGTCATACATTGTGTGCTTGCATTCTGGGTTAGGGGATGTGTATGTCTTCCTAAACAGGAGACATTACATAGTGTGCTAGTGTTACATATTGTGCAATGACATAAATGCCTATAACTATTATATCCCTGTAACTATTATATATTGTGTTATGACATATTAATGTCTATATTGCTTTTTCTTTATTTTCTCCCTCTTTGTTTTTTCTAGCTTTAATTTTCAGAAAGCCATCCAGTTTTTGGCAATACAGGATTTAAGAGGGGTAAGAATGAGAACTGAATCCATTACTTAGTTTACTTAGTATTTGGTTAAGCTGACCTGTTCCCGTGCCACCAACGATTTGGTCTTTCACAGAACTATCTGAATCACTAAACTTTTTAAATTTACCAGCTGACTACCTCTACAGAGTTGAGAAAAGTGTGAAAGACAGGGTTTATAAAATGTATTTATGGCAGAGCTGGGCACCGCAATCTAAAATTCAACTGTGCAATTGCAATGCCGTAACCTCTGACCCTTACCTTTTGCTACCGCAGTTCCGCAATAAACTTGGAATATGCAGTTCCCCCACCTCAATACCACAACCGCAATCCAGTTTCACAATTTTCAGTGCAAAGTGCACAAATAGGGGGAAAATCGATTGGTAATATAGTGAACTACTGTATTTATAATCTATTTATGACATCTATATATTTTAAAATTGTCGCAAATACTTTAGTATATTTACTGAAATCTTACCCGTTACAATGATCATCTTCAGAACCATAATTTTGTAAGGTACTGACGTATACTCAGGTGTATATCCATCACTTTTTATTTTGTATCAGAATTAGGGCATACCAAGAAAATCTCACGGTACTAATGTAATAATAATATGAATCATATCCTTTATTACAAAAATAATATTACAAGGAAAAGAAACAGCCTATGTGCCACTTGGGAAAATCATCTGACCAGCAACAGAATGTAATCCATGGAACTTAAATAGATAATTTATAGAAATGTGCTTACTCTTAGAGATAATAAACTCAGAAAGACCATTAAAAAAAGTATTTTCAGTGATCACCAGTAAATTAGCCCTAAAGATAGTCAACTGTCAAATTGTGGAACCATTGTGCATGGTTAGCTATCCGTGCCATAAAATTTACTGCCACACTGGCTTATAGTATATCGTATCTAATCGTATCAAATAATTTCTCCTTATATTGCCCATCCCTACTGCTAAGTGATACAGTGACGCCTGGCCCGCCACCGCTGCTGGCCGGGAATCCTGTTCATGCTTGATATTTTTGAGTCATGCTGTAGCCTGTACTAACCGACACCGACCGCCATGTGGGAGATTGCACACTGGATTGCGATAGCTGAAGTACTTCCGTAATGCAATACCGCAAGTTTCAGACGAGTTTGCCGCAATTGCAGTTCCGGAACTGAAATCAAGCAGCCCGCAATTGCGGAAATCGCGGATTGCGTAAGTGATTGCGGAGGTATCCAGCACTTATTTATGGTTACCTCATTCCTTAATATCTCTTTTGTGTCCTGCCTGCTTTCAGTGACAGCACCTCTGTTCTGTCATGTCCTTGTAGTATCTCTATCGTCCTATTCTTGTTCTATGGTGCCTATGTTAAGAAACTGTATTTAAAAGTGATAAGTTACAGGGGATTGTCTTAGCAAAAAAGGAAGTTACTAATCACAGTTGCTTATGTCCTGATAGACTGATCAAGATTATTTTGTTCTTACAAGGGAAGCTTCTGGTGTATGGTAAATTATATAAATACTTTTGTGAGCTTAAGTAACCATCATACTTTACAGGAGCTGAAACTATTTCATTTTCCTTCGTTTCAGATGTACCACACCTACAAGAACAGTCCCTACTTTGGCCTGTATGATGGCTTCGGTCCCGTGCTGATCGTGTGTGATCCGGATATACTCAAGAACATACTCGTAAAGGACTTTGATCATTTCGTAAACAGGGGGGCCTTTCGTGCAAACCAACCCGACAGCTATGTGAGTAACATGCTGGGAAGTAAGAGGGATCAGGAGTGGAAGGACTTGCGTGCTGTCCTGTCCCCAACATTCTCCACCGGGAAGATGCGAAGGATGTTCCCGCTTGTGTGTGATATTGCTGACACATTTGTATCGTCCTGCCTTAAAGATGCAGAAAAGAATCCGTCTGTTAACATGAAGGACAAAGCTGGACGGTTCAGCATGGACACTATCGCATCTTGTGCATTTGGCATCGAGTGTAACTCTCTCACACAGGAAAACCCTCTTTTCGTCCAAAAAGCAGACTCTTTTTTTGCTGCAGCGCCACTATTGGTACTGAGGCTTCTTATGATGAGGAACTGTCCACGACTGTTCAACGCTTTGGGCATGAAGGAGGACTTAGAGGAGGTGGGGTTTTTCCAAAGTGTTGCAGAGGAGACCATCAGGGCCCGCCAAGCTGGCGAAAAGAGGGGGGATTTCCTTGGCCTTTTACTGGAGGCGAGGGCTGAAGACTCTGACACCACTACTGCCTCCCCTAAGCATGGTGATTGACCTTTGCCTTTACTACATTGTCTCTTCATAGGTCTTTTTGGAATACCATATCTGTAAAAGTTTCGTCTGTGGTGCCATTGACGTAATCGGGAGAACATTAGGACCATGAAAGTGAGGTCCCTGGTTCGATTCCCAGGTCAGTTCTGTGATCTTTGGGCAAGGTCTATTTTTTCCTGTCCTATTTCTACTCAGAGCTTGAATAGGGACCACATAGGGACTGGATGGTAAATTTGACGACTGCGTTCTGAAGTGTGGGGAAAATTGGGACTTGATAAAACCTGAATGACTGTCTTATTGGCCCTTCAGTTGTCAATAGTCATTACGCCTTCTTGTTCACACTAACTCACCCAAAACAAACTCTGAATTCCTAAGTTTTTGCACACCTTTATCTTTCCCAAAATCGTTAAATGTTCTCTCTCTCTCTTACATAATGTCCATTTTGCACACCTCTCTATTTTCTATCTATCTAGAAATTCCCAGACGCCTTAATCCCGTAAGGGGTAGCCACTAACAAATCTCCTCCATGTCGCCCTGTCCCCCGCCATTTCGCTGCCCTCCCCCCGGCTCACACCCCCCACTCTCATATACCTCTCCACTCCAGACCCCCATCTTATCCTCGGCCGCCGCCTCCCTTTCCCTTCGTCCACCTCACTCGCACACACTCTCCTCATTAGTCCCTCGCTCTCTATCCTCCCCACATGGCCTTTTACCATACCAAATATTCCAGCACAAAATGACTGGAAAGGGATTTTCAAAGGTTAATTTTCCACCCTGGGGAACAAAATACATCAGGTGTTAATAAGAAGCTTCAGATTAGGTCCTTAATTGCTTTCCAGTGGCAATATTATCCATCTTGTCTGTCACCTTATGGAAGACAACTGCATTTCCTTCATCTCTGTCTTCTTAAGTGCTTAGAGCAATGGTAAATCTTAGAAAGTTCTTAGAGGTGTTACCAAGTGCTGATTTAAGTCACATTCGTCAACAAAATAGTTTTAATTAGTCAGGACAGCCTCAGGCACCATCAGCCAGTGTCACCACCAGAAATACAGCAATCAAAATAATCAGTTACTTGTGTGTGATAAGTGCCTAATTAGCAGGAAATTATCCCAAATGATCCCTGCAAGTCTCACTTGACATCAACTCATACTAAGCCAGGTAAAAGTCAGGTCGTGTGTGTATGGTCATGTGAGGTCAGGTACTGTTATATCTATTTACGGCCATGCAAGTTGGTTTGGGACTATGTGAGCCACCCTTGATATAAAAGGTTCTAATCACGTTCACTTCAGCAATTTTAGGTTCACATAGACTCTGATCACGTTCACTTTAGCAATTTTAGGTTCATATATGCTCTGATCACTTTCTCTTCAGCAATTTTAGGTTCATTTAAGGTAGTCTGAGGTCAGTTTGGTCAGTTCATATCCACGTATGTCCATCCAGGGCAGATTAGGTTCAGTTAAATATCTCCACAGGTGTTCACTCTGATCATGCATAAGGGGGTAAGAGTGGCGGGTGTAAGTGTGAGAGGAGGGTGTAAGTGTGAGAGACGACTGTAAGTGTGACTGGCGGGTGTAAGTGTGAGAGGAGGGTGAAAGTGTGAGAGAAGGATGTAACGTCATAGGAGGGTGTAAGTGTATTGGTAGGTGGGAAAGCTAAGAAAAGCAGAGAGAGGGGAAGACTGGAATTTAACTAGGTGTTGTTTGCATAAGGTAACAGTTAGCAAAGTGTGTGTGAGTAAGAAAGAGTTTGTGATGGGAGAAAATGAAGAGTGAATGTGAGAAAATAGAGAGAGAGAGAGAGAGAGAGAGAGAGAGAGAGAGAGAGAGAGAGAGAAAGAGAGAAACGATCCTGAGAAAGCACTGATGGTGAAGATGGAGAAGTGAACTGTTTTACGTATGGGTGAGTGGACGCAGCGGGACGTGGGACCGAGGCAGGAACGTGAAGGCAGGAGATGGATGGGAAGAATTACGATACTGTGACAAGGAACAGCATCATAATGTGAAAGCATGTACACCTTACCCTCAGACACCTGCCATCATATGCTGCAAGAATTAAGACAGGGTCGTTCATTACTTAGAAATAATACTTTTGGGCTTACAGATCTACCAGAAAAAATACCAGTTAAACTATTTTGATCTTAGGATAATCTTGAAGTCAGTTACGGGATAAATTTGAGCAAGATTCAGATACAATATCTTGCTAATTTTCATCCCCCAAGATTGATTCTAAGATTATTTAAAGAATTCATTCAAAATTGGTTTATATTTTGGTGTCGTCCACTGCCAGTCCTCACTGACAAAGTGATGGTGGCGCAGTGCATCTTGTTCCTGATAGTTGGCTACGACACCACCGCCTCCGCTGTGGCCTTCTCCTCACACCTCCTTGCCAAGAACCCAGAGCCCCAGCAGCGCCTTCGTCAGGAACTTGAGGAACTGATGAAGGAGGAGGGGGAGCTGACCTACCAGGGGGTCATGGAGGCCAAGTTCCTCGATGCCTGCGTTATGGGTGTGTATTAAATGCGAGGCATTTTCTCGTATATTAAATTTGTGCTGTATTTTCTCGTATATTAAATTTGTGATGCATTTTCCCGTAGGCTATATTGAATTTGTACTGCATTTTCGCGTATATAAAATTTGTGCTGCATTTTCTCGGCCTCTTGACCTTCAGATTGTCATACTGTTTCATCTTCCTCTCACCCATCAACATGTGAATCATTATCTTGCTTAACCCTATCTCAGGCAGGGTTGGGTCGAGTTAAAGCACCTCTCCCTCTTGCAAATCAGCTGAAAGAAGTGCGTGTCTGTTTGTGCCATCAAGATATCGAGTCTGCAAGATGCCTTTGACGTTACTCCTAGGCTCAGGAGAGGTCATGTGTGTGTCCAAATTATATCCTTATAATTCTGGGCGTCTTTCCAATGGGAGTAGTTGAATGAAGAGTGAAACCAAGTGTTTGAAATTTACGCCTGTCTCGAGTGAAAGGGCAATGTCCGATTTGACTGGCTAAAGAGTAATGGAGCTTTATCTAAACCAAAATCCCAAGGAATATAGATATTACTGGAGCTGAGCTGTTGACTGCTAAGATAGATAGACAAATAGATAGATACATAGACAGCTACATAAAGAGTATATCATGGTAGTCATTGTAGTTTACATTGGTTTCTCTCTTCCCTTTACAGAGTCCCTTAGGATATACCCGCCAGCGCTGTTTGTGGACCGGATGTGTACCAAGGATTACAGGTGAAGACGGGTGTATATGGTGAACAAGAGGTGTAGATGGTGAACAAGAGAAGTGTATGGTGAACAAGAGATGTAGATGGTGAACAAGAGGTGTAGATATTGAAGTGTGTGGGATAAGAGAAAGAGACCATTATAAAACATGGTGTGCAAGAAATAAATAATATGAACAAGTAAATAGGAGCACGCAAAGTACACGGAACAGTGGACACAAAGATGAACATGTAAGACCACTTAGAGATGAACAGATGAAGATGAACACTTGATTAACACCTGAGGAAAACATAATGATGAACACATAAGAACCATATATATGTAAAATCATGGTGTGCAGCTGTACTAGTAGTAGTAGTAGTAGTAGTAGTAGTAGTAATAGTACGATAGTAGTAGTAATACGGTAGTAGTAGTAGTAGTAGTAGTAGTGGTAGACAGACATAGATAAACATATGGTAGATACATATGTAGATGAGCAGACAGACGGAAAGATAGATAGACTGATAGGCAGACTTGTAGATAACTAATTAAATCCAAAGAGAGTCACTGGTGTATTCAAGACATTTACACTCACATTTCCTCCAGCATCCCTGGAACTAATCTGCACCTGAAGGAGGGGGACCTGCTGGAGTTCCCTGTGTGGAGTTTTCATCACGACCCCCGCTATTGGCCCGACCCTGAGCAGTTCCGGCCTGACCGCTTCCTGCCCGAGAACAAGGTCAACATCAAGAGTTTCACCCACATACCCTTTGGAATGGGACCCCGGAACTGTTTAGGTGAGGTCATGTGGGATCAGAATAGGACATAGGGTCAGAATAGGACATGGGGTCAGAATAAGACATGGGGTCAGAATAGGACATAGGGACAGAATAGGACATGAGGTCAGAATAGGACATGGGGACAGAATAGTACATTGGATCAGAATAGGACATGGGGTTGTCAGGACTGTACAGTATCATAATACAATACATAATAGTTACTAGCATACATAGGAATTCTAGATTTTTTTTTTTAAATAACAGAACGGAGGAAGGAAAACAAATGAATTAAAAAAATATATCCATACACCAAATTACTGGTGTCATCTGTTCATAAAATATCTGTAACAGTTAGACTTGAACAGGTGTGGGTTGAAATATGGAGGGAAACTACTCTGGGGAAGCGAGTTCCAGAGAGATGCATTTCGGAGAATGAAAGAATTCTGATAGGCAGAAGTTTTGCAATATGGCTGAGTGACATTCCAGTCATGAACGCTACCAGATGTCCATTTAGCACGAAGGGATGAAGAGGTGGCACCATGGACGCAACTTCGTCTTAGCATTTGCCAAAAAAATATCTATAGAATAATGCAAGGGAGGCAACATTCCTTCTTACTTGCAGGGGAGGTAGTTTATTTGTAGCGACAGGGTTGTTAATAATTCTAACAGCTTTGTTCTGAATTTTGTATAATTGTCATAATGCAACCTTTCCACATCCATTCCACAAGGTTGAGCAATATTCAAGCTGAGAGCGCACATGACTCTTATAAATTATAGCTAAATACTCATCAGCGAAGAAGTTACCGACTCCAAGTTTCTTTGAGGTAGTTTTAGCAAGTGATCTGACATGAGAGGTCCAGCTGAGGGCATTGTTAAATGGGATGCCAAGAATTTCAATACTTTTGGAGATGGGAATATTAGTAGCACTGAAGGTAATGTAAGAATCTGGCAATATCTGTCTATTAGTAAACTGTATATATTTAGTTTTACTAGCATTAAAAGAGACAAGGTTGTTTTGTCCCCATTCACTGATCGTAATAGGTATTGATTTATGGAGATGGGTGTACTGAGTTGAGAGGTAGAGATATTAGACTTTTTTATGTGGGTGTCTGAGTGTGAATGAACTATGTAGTGTTGAGTCGTCTGCGTATGAGTGGACGGGATTGTGGGTGACAGATAAGAGATCATTAATATGAACCAGGAATAGGGTTGGCGCATGAACTAATCCCTGCGGCACACCGCCGTTAATTGAGTGGAAATTGGAATATACATCATCTACTTTTACTCTTATTTTCCTGTCACTAAGATATGAAGAAATCAAAGGAACAAAAGACGTTAGTCCATAGCAAGGGAGTTTGGACAGCAGGGAACGGTACCATACTCTGTCGAAAGCTTTAGAAATATCAAGAGCTACTGCATGTGTTTCTCCATGTCGATCAATTGATTGATGGATGGTATGAGTTAGGAGGTTGAGTATGTCAATGGTGGATCTTTCGTGGCGAAAAGCATATTGTCTATCACTAATTAAGTTGTTGAATTCAGGATGTTTAACAATGTGCTTATTAATTAAAGATTCAAATACTTTACCAAGAGAAGATGTGACAGCTATTGGTCTGTAATCAGAGGGGTCAGACAAACGTCCTTTCTTCAGAATTGGGTGGATATTGTCTTATTTTCACGAATTTGCGAATAAAGAAGTATGTATGCATAGTCTGAATAATTTAGCTAGAACAGAGGCAAGTTCAGCAGAACGCTTTTTCAAAACAATTGGCGGAATTCCATCTGGGCCTGGAGCTTTGTTGATAGGTTAATTGTCTAGGATGGATTTTACGTATCTTTTCTGTATTTTAAGTGGGGCAATTTCGGGAGAGTCAAGTTCTAGTACTGGGACATTCTGGCTTGTATCGTGTATGGTAAAGTTTCTGGCAAATGTACTGGCAAAAATAGCCGCTTTCCCACGCGGGTCATTTGTAATGTTGCCATCTGAATATTTTAATGAGGGAGTGGAAGATGACTTGTTAAAGTTATTATTGAAAGAATTAAGAGTTGACCAGAATATTCTATTGTCATTAGGGTTGTTAGGTAATTTTGATGCTTGCTTTTGAAGAAAGTTTGATTTATCTAGATTTAATATAGCTTTTGCATGATTTCTAGCGATTTTAAATTGAGAGAGTGATTCAGATGAGTTTTATTTTAAGTAAGAGTTATATGCTAATGACTTATGGGCTGTTGCTCTGGCACAGTTGCCATCAAACCATTTTGAAGAGTTCGATCTTTTAGTGAACTGTTGACTTGGTATGAATAAATCCATTCCAGCTAGTATTAAGTCGCAAATGTGGGACTGGGTAGAACTGGGATCACTAGAGAAGAAAGACTGCCATGGAATGTCAGGAAGATAATTTCTAAATCCATCCTAGTTTACCCTATAAAAGTGCCATCTGGTCACCCTGACAGGTTCAGAACGGGGAGGTGTGGGAGGGTTAACTAATGAGGCTTTGATGAGATTGTGGTCAGAGGATCCAAGTGGTGACAGTACCTCTATCCTGTAATGATCTGGATTATTTGTCAAGAATAAATCCAAGAGATGGGCATTATGGTCAGGATTATCAGGTGTTCTGGTTGGTTGCTTTACCAGCTGGGTGAGATTAAACGATTCCGCAAACAGCTCGCACTCTAGACCAGCGTCGTCAGTCCTGGCAGAATGCAATAACCATTCAACGTTATGTTTGTTAAAATCACCCAAAATGGTAATTTCGGTGTTAAGGGCAAGGTTAAGGTTACTCAACGTGTGGATATGGAATCAAATACACTGGGTTCCGAAGAAGCATTGGTGGAGCGATAAACTGCACAAATATATTTGGTAATATTTTGACAATGTCGTTTATATAATGAGTAATCAAAACTGGATGAAGTGAAGTTTAAAATAGTGTCAACTGCATATTGGGATTTGATATAACAACAGGTGCCGCCCTTGTTACGGAAGTTTGTAAGGAGGTTGTAACGGGGAAAACAAATTGGGGATATATCGGTAGAGGGTGAGATTTGTGGTTCTGTGAGGAAAAGGGCCAAAGGGGATATGGACTGAAGGAAAAAATGAACTGAGTTTAAATTTGTGGTAAGGCTGCAGATGTTGGTGAAGAATAAGGCGGCACTTTCACCTCCTCGCTGAAGAGCATTCCCGAAAATAGCAACAGTTGCTGCCTTCACAGTCGCTTGGCGGCGACCGGGAGGACCCTGTGCCACCTGCCCTACCCTGCCGGTGGTGTCAATCCGAGGTACCACCTCATTTGATAGTAACATTGCAGCAGACATTACTAAAGAGAGTGAATAGGTGTGATGTGTTATGCGCATGTAGTGTGCTGTAGACAGTTGAAGGTAGAGGTATTATGAGAGCATGCTGGCCTACTCTCTATGTAAATGAATGCACTGAAAATGTTCAGCAAATAGAGATGGTCAAGATCAAGTCCTGAGGGCTGGTGAAATGGGAGCTCCAGCTCTCCCTATCACCAGCTTGCCATACACCTCGGGTGTACTGCCCTGTTCGACTGGTGCTACAGCCTAGAAGCCTCTGTGTGTGTGTGTGTGTGTGTGTGTGTGTGTGTGTGTGTGTGTGTGTGTATCGTAGTTTTTCGGTTAAGCATCATCAGGTGCTGTGTATGGCATATTGTGCTGACTGGCATTCCTCGTCGAGAGAGAGTGCGAACGTCACTTCCTCCAGGTCCTTGTCATGAGTTTGACTTAACCTCTAGAATGCCTATGTAGGTCAGTAGCTATTATGTATTGTATTATGATATTGTAGAGTCCTGACATCGTCAGAATAGGAAATGTGGGGTCAGAATAGGACATGGGGTCAGAATAGGACATGGGGTCAGAGTAGGACATGGGGTTAGAATAGGACATGGTGGGTCAGAATGGGATATTTGAACCGGACATGGGGTCAGAATAGGACATGGGGACAGAACTGGACATGGGGTTAGAATAGGACATGAGGTCAGAATTGGACATGGGATCAGAATGAGACATTGGGACACGGACATGGCTTCCCTGTGTCCTTTTTACTCTAACTTAGCCTCAACACTATACTCATTTCACTCCAACTTGACTTAAAATTGCCATCTCTCTATCTTGAATATTGAATTTTGGTAAGATATTCAGTTTATATATCTATCCATTGCCAGACGCCGTAATCCCATAAGGGGTGGCCACAGACAGATCTCCTCCATGTCGCCCAGTCACCCACCATTTCACTGCCCTACCCCAGTTCACACATAGTCTTATATTAATCACGAGGAAGGGCGGTGTTCTAGTAAGGTTAGTGAGCGTACTAACTAACACCTTTTCCTTACCGATTTATTTCTGATTCTGCTCCGTTACTATATTCTTGTGTGTTATTCATGGAATCAATGTCGATATTGAAAAGACATAAGAAGCAGACTATCGGATATTAATGAGGAGTTTGGAAAATTAATCGCTGAGGAAGAGGTGTTGGGGAGCTTCCTTACCAGACGGGAATACCGACCGAAGTGCTATATCAAGAAAGCCGTTTTTTTTTTTTTTTTAATGAAAAAAAGAAGGAACCAAAGGCGTTTGGAAAATATATCGCTGAGGAAGAAGTGTTAGGGAGGCTCCTTACCAGACGGGAACACCGGCCGAAGTGCTATATCAAGAAAGCTTTTTTTTTATGCAAAAAAGAAGGAACCAAAGGTCAAACAACCAGCAAAAGGACAATAATCTGGGCCAAGTTTATGTGAAAGGATGTATCGTACCTGTAATTTGTTTTCATGTGAAGGACATGATTGACTGACTGATTGACTGACTGGTTGAGTGACTGAGACTGACTGACAGATATACACAGACACCAAAACAACACAGATCAAAACAATCTTCTGACATAAAATTTCACCTCTCAGGGCAGGAACACAGTATAATGATGCAAGGGAGAATGGAGAATGGTATAGTGTCTCATGTGTTGATGTAAAAATTATGTTCCACGTAAGAAAAAAAATTGTCTTAGGCTGTTTTGAAGGAAGGAAAAGGAATCGTAAATATGCTCAAGATTTTCATCTTCGTCTTCTCCTCAGCTGAGATTCCCTAACACATCTTCCTTGGCGATTTAGTTTTATTACAGCTTACCATTGTTTTGTTTGGTATTTATTTGCTTTTTACTTTGCATTGATTCCATTGTTGACATAAGGGTATATTAGTATTTTTATCATTATCATCATCATCATCATCATCATCATCATTATTATTATTATTATTATTATTATTATTATTATTATTAATTTTATTATTATAACCATCATGAACTTCTCTCCTACATAAGGGGCAAGGTAGGGTCCAGAGAGCAAGGAGAGAGAAGGCACTGTAAAGGGAGAAGTATCGGGTTCGACCAGTGAAATGAAGCAGACACTCACTCATCACCCAAGCTCCTGAAGTTCCTTTACAGACGCATTTCAGTTGTTAATCACACGATATTTCTTCTCCAGCCATGCGGTTCGCCCTGATGGAGACCAAGGTTGCTCTGGCCAAGCTGATCCTGGCAGCTGACCTCAGGATACCGCCAGGTCACGAAGACATCAAGATGGGAAGCTCACCCTTCATGCTGAGGCCTAAGCATGGCGTCTACATCCTGCTCACGCCTCGTAAACACGAATGAGGCACGTATAGGGCGATATGCCAGTACGGCCGGGAAGCCATCATACCAAAAACCCATGAAAAACATAAACACTAAAATATCCATAAATATATCAAAAACAAATTCCACACCCAAAACCTTACGCCGACCTCAATCTTCACACACACAGACGCCACCCCAAACTCCACACACAGATCAGTTGCCCTTCTATTGTCAGCTATTACGATTTCAGTTATCTGAGTAAGCTTTAAAACTACTTAGAAGTGTTTACAATACAAATCATGATCAATATTATCTACATAAAAGCACTCAATGGGAAGAAAATGGAAATAAAATGTCTTATCAAAATCATAGACAAAATCCCAAGTCCAAAGCTCAAGCCAGACTGACCACGTGCCGCCGAATTCTGCCTCCCATCCTCCCTCCATCCCTCCCCTAGTTCAGCCCCCTGCTTCCACAAACATGCCTCTTTCCACCACTTCCCTCCCTTCACACCCCTTCTTCCTCCTCCCCTATTCTCTCCCACCCCACTCCCTCTCTCCTTTTTTATTTTTTTTTTATTTTTTACTTTTCCTCAATTTCTTTCCTTTCCCCCTCTTTATCCTTCCACCTCTCGTCTTCCTCCACCTCTTCCTGCTCCCTGAAAGACACGCTTCCTTCATTCCCCCTCCATCCCCCATCCTTCCTCCCTCCCCCATGCCTCCTCTTTCCCCCCTAACCTTCTTCCAACCCCTGCTTCCCCCTCTCCTTCCCTCCTTATCTGCACCCTCCGATTCTCTCCTCCCCTCTTTACATTCCCCCTCCCTCTCTATCCCCCTCCCTCCTTCCCCCCCTTCTCGTTCTTCCAGTCTCTCTTGGTGGTCTGCTGGGTGGGGTACTTCACATTTTGTACATATTATGTAAGTACTTTATACCATCTTGTTTAAGTTGTCCTAATTAGTGTCGACAGCTGACGTATATGGAAGTGTTCCTGTTTCATCTGGTTCTCTTTCATATACTGATGACCCCTATATTAGTTTGCGCCTCGACTGACAGTCAGCAGGTGATGAGTACAGGTATGCAATGTAGAAAGGCATTACATATCTGCAGTCGATGGTGTTCTCTTGGTCGAGGTATTTTTACCATTAGTGTAGGTTTAGGTATTTGTATCTTTAGGCTTTAGTACAGGTTAGTGATTTGTCTGTTAGGTTATTAGTTTTAGGGTTTTTACTGTAGATTAGTTTTTTTTTTCAATAAATAATGTAATATTAAAAAAAGATAAAAAGTAAAAATAAAAAAAAATAAAAAATATTATTATACATATACAGTATATGTACAGTACGTGTGTATGTATGTGTGTGTGTGTGTGTGTGTGTGTGTGTGTGTGTGTGTGTGTGTGTGTGTGTGTGTGTGTCTGTCTGTCTGTGTATTCGTATGTATATGTATATCTCTATCTGTCTATTGCCAGACTCCTTAATCCCGCAAGGGATGGCCACAAACAAATCGCCTCCATGTCGCCCTGTCCCATGCCATTTCACTCCCCTGTTGCAATCTCACATCCCACTCTCTCATATACCTCTTCACTTCATCCCTTCATCTCATCCTTGGCCTCCCCCTCCCTCTCCCCCCCTCCACCATCCTCATCAGTCTATCACTCTCCATCCTCTCCACATGGCCAATCCACCTGTATGTGTTTCTCCTAATCCTTCCTATCACATCCACATCCACACCACAATGATCCTTACCTTCCTCGCTTGTCAATCTGTCTCTCCATGTGACTCCACATGCTCCTTTCAAATAACTCATTTCCACAGCTTTCACTCTTGACTTCTGTACCTCCAACAATGTCCAATCTTCACTTCCGTACGTTAAAGCTGGTATCACAATACTGTCATGTAGTAACTTCATCACTTCCATGTTCCCTTCCTTGTTTCTTACCACTGCTTTCAAGGAACCAACAACCTATCTTCCTTGTTGTACTCTCTTAAGCACTTCACCCTCTAAACTTTTATCCTTACTCATCACACTACCCAAGTACTTAAATGCACTCACATTTTTCATTATCTCCTCGTCCAACCTCGCTGTACATTCACCAACTTCACCTCTCCCGAAGACCATAACTTTACTCTTCCCTACATTCACCTTTAGATTCCGTTTCTTACATACTCTCCCAAACTCATCCACCAAGCCTTGCAGCTCCCCTTCGTCTTCACTTAACAACATAGTATCATCTGCAAATAACAGTACAGGGAGTTTCCAAACAATGCCCTCTCTCATTACTGCCGCCCCAGCATCCACTGCCCTGCCTTGTATCTCTTTTATAACACCATCCATATACAGATTGAACAACCCTGGAGACATGACACATCCCTGTTTCAGCCCAACCTTCAAATAGAAAATTAATTCAGTTCACTATCCACACGCTCCCCAGCCTTAGCACCCTCATACATACTCTTCACGGCATTCAACAACTTCCCATCTACTCCATATATTCTTAATACTTTCCAGAACCCTTGTCTATCCACCCTGTCATATGCTTTCTCTAAATCCATGAAGGCCACATACAACTTCTATCCATTCTCCAGAAACTTTTCCACAAAAGATCTAAGAATGATTATCTTATCTTCACAACCTCTTTCTTTCCTAAAACTCCCAGTTCTTCTCCAACTAAGTCCTCCGTTATTACTCTAACTCTGTCAATAAGTATCCTACCATATACATTTCCCATTACACTAAGAAGACAAATGCCCCTTTGATTACCACATACTTCTTTTTCCCCTTTGTTTTTGCACAGAGGAATAATAATACCTGACTTCCAATCCTCTGGGACTCTACCTTCCTCCCAGGCCAGTCTGCACATCTTCCACATTCATTCTACTACTATCTCTCCCCCATGCTTCAGCATTTCACCACACACTCCATCAATTCCTTTGGCTTTCCCCATTCTAGCTTTCTTCATCGCTTCCACATCTTCCATCCTACTGATTTCTTCCTCTCTTCTCACATACCCCCATCTCCCAGCCATTTTCCAGCCACCTATACTCTCATTACTTTCATTCTCTATGTTCAACAATTCGTTAAAGTGTTCTCTCCATCTGCTCACTTTTTCTCCCTTCTTCACTAGTAATTTACCATTTTTATCTTACACTCCCAACCAACTTTTTTTGGCACCCTGTCAAACTCTCTTTACCTCTTTCCAGAACATTTTCTTACATTCCCTCAACTTTACGCTCAAATTCCTTCCAAATTCCCCATGCACTCTCTTCTTCACCTCTCTCTTCCTCTCTACATACAACTGTTTCTTCCCTTCTCACAACTTCTTCCACGCCCGTTTCTCACCCACTCATATGCTTTCTTCTTTTGTGCCACAGCCTCTCTCACCTCTCCGTTTCACCATGCTGTTTCCTGCCCCTCCTTTCGTCTTCTCTTTACCCCACACACTACCTCACGTGCTGCACAAATTTCTTATGTGAATAACTTGCACACACCTTCCACGTCCCTCATCTGCTCCAATCCATATTTATCCAATCGCTCCTCGACTTCCCTTTTATTTTCTGCCTTTTTTCCATCCTCTTGTGACCTTTTCACCCTCCTTGCATATACTGCTTCGTCCTGTCCTTCCCCCCTTCTGTTTCTCCATTTCGTTTCGACACTGATTCTGACCACCACCAAGTGGTGGTCAGAGAGTCCACTCCCCCAACCTCTATATACTCTTGCATCCATTACACACCTTCTTATCCTGTCATCCACACATCCATAATCAGTCATTGCCTCCCGTTCATTCAGTTCATCATCCACCCTTCTCATCACTCGCCACGTATACCTGTGGATCATTTTGTGCCTGAAGAGGGTATTGGCTATCATCATCTCCCTCCAGGCACAAATGTCCACTAAAGCACTGCCATTCTCATCCATCTCTGCAGGCACACCCCACTCACCAACTACTCCATCCACCTTCACACTCCCTACTTATCCATTCATATATCCAGTCAGAAACACTCTCTCATTCCTTTCAAACTTTTCCATGCACACTTTGTCCAGAAATCTTTTCTCATTCTGCTTGCACGATCTTGCATTGGCGCATTCACACACACAATCGCCTACATTTGTAGTTCAACTTTCAGTTTTACCCATACAATCCTTGAGCCAACTGATCCATATCCTCTTATATTCTCCTTCCATCTGTTGCCCACAATAATACACACTCCTTTTGCCCTCTCATTCTCACCTACTCCCGCGCATATACCCCATCCATACTCCCATTCTCTCGCATTCTCACCTCATCATTTAGTTTCATTTAATCCACATTCATCCCCTTTTTCACACTCAAGCACCTGGACAATCTCTCTTTCACCTTTTCATTTGCACTCCTTGCATTCCATGTAGCTATCCGTACCAAGTCCTTTGTTCGGATCTTATTCGTCATCTTTTGGTCAGTCCTTGTCCAAGGCTTCTTGTTCGTATTTTTAGTTAGTCTTTTCCGGGGAGGAGCACTAACCCTCCGCCAACCCACCTGTTGTCACGCAGGGAACACGTGTTGTTAGTTAAAAGGTTACTACCCTGCGTTGTAAATGCTTTGTTGGTTTACATGAAAAATTTAGCTTCCCACTCAAGGTAAAGCTACCCTAAAAACCATTAAGTAGGTGGATGATGGGCGCCCCCACCATCCACCTACCAGCATAACAATAATAATAATAATAAATACTACTACTACTACTACTACTACTAATAATAATAATAATAATAATGATAATAATAATAAAAGTAATAATAATAATAATAATAATAATAATAATAAAAGTAATAATAATAATAATAATAATAATAATAATAATAATGCCAGTAATGGTGATGATCAGAGTGATGACAGTGAGGAAAACGATCATGATGTTGATAATGATGATGATGATGATGATGAAGGCAGTGTCTTTTGAGAGATGATCTGCTGTCCAAATAGACATGGGTTCGATTACTGGCGTGGGCAGAGAACAGTTTAAGGATTTGGATTTTTGTAAAACACCCCCACTAACACCCACACAAGTCATGTATATTAGCGTGGAAGTGGTGACACGTGGAAGGTGTATGGTACAAAGGACTGCTGAGCCTCAGGGAACAAAACTGTTAATCCTATGGCCAGAGCTGGACACATAAAGAGTAAATAAAAATAATAAAAACTAGATATACAAGTGTTGCACCATTCCAGAGAACAGTACATCAATAATGGGTGATCTCTGCTAATCTGAATAAAATCGTCTTGCGGCAGCAAGAATTAATGAAGACTGTCCCTGACCCCTTCACTACGAGGCCTGCCCTAAGCTGAATTAAATCGCTTATCCGTAGCAAGAATAAACTATAAAAATATGTCATCATGGTTAACCCCTTGAATCCAGGTGACGTCATTTTTAGTTTATTGCTGCTACCAGACCATTTTATTCAACTTAGGAATCACGTACTAAGGGAGACAAGGAAAGATAAAGAAAGAAAAAGGACATGAGAAAGAAAGAACATAAAAGGAGCTCTTCGTATATAGGGTCGAACTGGAGACACCTTTGTTAGAGTCTTCCCTTTGGCTTCTACTTCCCTTGAGGTTTTATTGCTGGAAAATAGTGAAGACAGAAAAGAGACAAAAAAACAAGTAGTAAGTAAGAAAGAAACGAAATAATGTTATGAAAAATGTGACAAGACATAACAAGAAAAAGACAGAACAAATGAAAAGGAAAACGACAGAATGGAAGATACAAAGATGGGGAAAAGGGATGGAACGAAGGAAGCTAAGGAAAGAAAAAATTGACAAGACTGAAATAAATCGTGAACTAAATGAGAAGGGAAAATGTAGGATGAACGAGGAAAAGGGTATGAAAAAAAAAAAGGAGGTCAAACTAATAAGGATCAAACTCTCTACACCTATAATTATAATAATCCCAGGCCGGCCTACATTTTTTTCCATTTCGTCTTCTGCATATCTTGGTGCTTATACTGTAATTCTCTGTCTACTTTAACTTCGCCTAGAATTGCCATCGCTCTATCTTCAGTGCTGAGCTTAACAAGAGACTCTAGAATATGGTGTTAGTCAGGAGGAAGTGTTATGGAAAGGATGTATAGCCGAAGTAGTCTTAATCTGTCATTCAACTACGGGAATTTTGCTGCAAAATAACGATAACCTGCGTGAAGATAAGCTGGACGAACTATAGCGGCTGCTTAGATCTACAGCAATGCAGCTAATGGTGGTGGTGGTGGCTGTGGTGATGTAGGGTAGTTTTGAAGTTAATTATGCCGAAAATGTAGTGATGATGATAATATTTGCGAAGAAAAAAAATTGTTTTGTTTGATCTGCACAGCCAGTGATAGTGATGGTTGTAGTGAAGCTGAACAGTGATAATGGTAATGATGGTGGTGGTAGTGGTGTTTGTGGTACGATATGATGAGGAGAAAAATAGTAGACGAAGAAGAAGGCAATCGACCTCCGTTTCTAGGCTGCAGATACTCAGGCCGTTGGACTCTGGCCAGTCTCATTTCCTCATTATTTTTTATGTTACTTTTGTGTCTGCAGAAAATATTGTTCAGCTGAGGGCAGATTTTTGGAATTGGGGGGGTTGGGTATCGTCTACATTAACCCTTGCTCTACTAGAGGGCTCTTAGCGGAATAAAAGCATCTGGTGGTAGCAAGAAGGTGCATGATGTCGGTACGACGAACTCCAGCCTCCTAATGTAGTTGTGGGATGATAGATAGACAGATAGATATATGTAGATCAAAAGATAGATAGATAAGTTAGTAAACTGATTGGTATAAAACAACGTAGATAGATACACAGACGGACTGACAGATGAATATGCCGATACATTAAGGGAGGGAGTGGAAATTATAAATATATTTAAAAAAAAGCGATAGTGATGATTTCAGCTTGAATCACGGCCACCCAGTGTCGATGTTCTCTTCATAATACTCATATACCTTCATCATGATACTCTCAGTTTTTAAGTATCTTACTGTGACTGTGATGATAATGATGATGCTGTTTTTGTACTGGTGGTGGCAGTGGTAGTTTTGATGATGTTGATATGTCGTAGGTTTGTAATCATGATAATATTAGTTCTTCTGGTCTCCCACTCCTACTATAACTTTAGATGTTTTAATGTGACAGAGACTGAAAAGAGGAAAGTGAAAAAAGATATAGGAAAACAGAAAGAAATAATAAAATTAAAGAAAGACAAAAGGAGAAAGAAACCTGAGACCAAAAAAATTGAATATAAAATGGAGTTAATGAAAAAGGAAATGAAATAAAAAGAATATAGAAAAGAAAAGACTAAAAAGTGTGAGAGGAGAAAGAAAGAAGGGACGAGGGAAAAACAAGAAGCATAACGATTATAACAGAAAATATACGTAAAAAGACGAAAAAAGTGAATAAATAAAAATGCCGAATGAACTGAAGAACAACGTATAAGAGAAAAAAAAAACATATAAAGAATATACAATGAAAAGAGAAAAAAAAAAAACGTATGGAAGAATGAAACAGCAAGCAAGGGGAACAAGTAAAGAATAAATAAAAGTAAAAGCAATGACAGCAATGAGGAATATAAGAGAGAG
This sequence comes from Coenobita brevimanus, assembly GCF_032717465.1. Classification (NCBI taxonomy): domain Eukaryota; kingdom Metazoa; phylum Arthropoda; class Malacostraca; order Decapoda; family Coenobitidae; genus Coenobita; species Coenobita brevimanus. The sequence goes on from NC_137022.1 coordinate 4,199,391, forward strand.
GAGAGGGAAGTAAAGAAAAGGAGACCTAGAAGATAAACTGTGCAGGACTGAACTCAGTACAGGTGCAGTAAAGTGCCAGGCCGCTGCACCTTTCCTCATATCGCCTCGTACCTGTCATACTGTTTATATTGCTCTAATACTCTGTACATTTTAACTTGGCCTAAAATGTCCATCTCTCAGTCTTGAATGCTGAGCTATAACAAATAACGTTAGAATATGGTGCTAGCATGAGTAAGTGTTATGGAACGGATGTATTAGGAAGCAGAAGAATAGAAATCTAGCTTTGATAAAACTTAAGCCGTGTGAAAACAAAGTAGCATAGTACAACTAGCACCTCAAGAAGCAAAAGCTATAGTAAGGAGAAGCTGTAAACAGCTTTACAGCAACAACCCAGAGGGAAAAACATTATCTTTCCAACTAAAACGGGAATTTTAAAATACTGGTAAGACTTTAAAGGTGATGGAGGGCTGATAGCCCCTTAAGACAGGCAGGAATACTCGGGAAGTATTCATCCCCCCCCCCACACCTCCCCGGAGGATAAGCTTGTTCATTTCCTGTAACCATAAAATGGCAAGAGTTCCAGCAAAACAAAGGGACTTTTTTTTTTTTCCTGTCAGAAAGGAGGAGCACCCGTTCCTGGACTGTGTGTGTGCGTGTGTCTGTGTGTATGTGTGTGTGTGTGTGTGTGTGTGTGTGTGTGTGTGTGTGTGTGTGTGTGTGTGTGTGTGTGTGTGTGTGTATGTCCTAACACTACAGCTTATCTCAGATCGTACTTCTACACACAAAGTTTGTTGTTGGAGAGACCAGTTATTAACTGGTGGAATAACGAGATCCTAGGAAGGAAGGAATAAAGAAAAAAAAACACCAAACCACAAATTGGCTACATGGCACTGATGCTGGCGATCAACCGGTTTTGGCGATGAAGCGGCTTGATGATAAAAAGGTTTAGCGTTAGACGACAAGGAGGAAGGGACGGTGTTAGTGGGAGGGCCTTAAACTGCTCAAATCATAATATCAAATGTTTAACCCCATAGGAGTAGAGGGAAATAAAGGCCGGAAGAAACAAGGATATATCAAGAAGACAGAGTTGATATAAAAGAAAACAACACAGTAAGCAGGGAAAGACTGGACACAAAAAGGTTCCTTTTAGATGCTTACAACGACAAGCATGAGTACTGGAAAAGTGATCTCTCTCACCATCCCGAGGGGTCAGAGAGAGAGAGAGAGAGAGAGAGAGAGAGAGAGAGAGAAAGTCGCTGTCAGTAAAATTAACGAAGATAGCGTTACCTTAACAGACTCTCGATGCCAACTGCAAAAGAAAGGAAGTTGGCGTCACTTGCAACGAGGAAGGGAGTCTTACCTGCGACAAAAAAAAAAAAAAAAATCATAACTAGATCCCATCTCCCTTGTGACTAGACAGACCAGTTATTACCTGGTGGACATAACTAGATCCTATCTCAGCTGTGCCTAGACAGACCAGTTATTACCTGGTGGACATAACTAGATCCTATCTCAGCTGTGCCTAGACAGACCAGTTATTACCTGGTGGACCTAACTAGATCCTATCTCAGCTGTGCCTAGACAGACCAGTTATTACCTGGTGGACCTAACTAGATCCTATCTCAGCTGTGCCTAGACAGACCAGTTATTACCTAGTGGACATAACTAGATCCTATCTCAGCTGTGCCTAGACAGACCAGCTATTACCTGGTGGACATAACTAGATCCCATCTCAGCTGTGCCTAGACAGACCAGTTATTACCTGGTGGACATAACTAGATCCCATCTCAGCTGTGCCTAGACAAACCAGTTATTACCTGGTGGACATAACTAGATCCTATCTGAGCTGTGCCTAGACAGGTCAGTTATTACCTGGTGGACATAACTAGATCCTATCTCAGTTGTGCCTAGACAGAATAGATATTACCTGGAGGACATAACTAGATCCTATCTGAGTCTGTGCCCAGACAGATCAGTTATTATCTGGTTGACATAACTAGATTCTATCTCAGCTGTGCCTAGACTGACCAGTTATTACATGGTGGACATAACTAGATCCTATCTCAGCTGTGCCTAGACAGACCAGTTATTACCTGGTGGACATAACTAGATCCTATCTCAGCTGTGCCTAGACAGACCAGTTATTACCTGGTGGATATAACTAGATCGTATCTGAGCTGTGCCTAGACAGACCAGTTATTACCTGGTGGACATAACTAGATCGTATCTCAGCTGTGCCTAGACAGACCAGTTATTACCTGGTGGACATAACTAGATCCTATCTCAGCTGTGCCTAGACAGACCAGTTATTACCTGGTGGACATAACTGTATGCTATCTCAGCTCTGCCTAGACAGACCAGTTATTACCTGGTGGACATAACTAGACCCTATCTCACCTGTGCCTAGACAGAGCAGTTATTACCTGGTGGATATAACTAAATCCAATCTCAGCTGTGCCTAGACACACCAGTTATTACCTGGTGGACATAACTAGATCCTATCTGAGCTATGCCTAGACAGACCAGTTATTACCTTGTGGACATAACTACATCCTATCTGGGCTGTGCCTAGAAAGACCAGTTATTACCTGGTGGACATAACTAGATCCTATCCCAGCTGTGCCTAGACAGACCAGTTATTTCCTGGTGGACATAACTAAATCCTATCTCAGCTGTGTCTAGACAGACCAGTTATTACCTGGTGCACATAACTAGATCCTATCCGAGCTGTGCCGAGAGAGGTCAGTTATTACCTGGTTGACATAACTAGGTTCTATCTGACCTGTGCCTAGACTGACCGGTTATTACCTGGTGCACATAACTAGATGCTATCTCAGCTGTGTCAAGACAGACCAGTTATTACCTGGTGGACATAACTAGATCCTATCTCAGCTGTGCCTAGATAGACCAGTTATTACCTGGTGAACATAGCTAGATCCTATCTCAGGTGTGCCTAGACAAACCAGTTATTACCTGGTGAACATAACTAGATCCTATCTCAGCTGTGCCTAGACAGACCAGTTATTACCTGGTGGACATAACTAGATCCTATCTCAGCTGTGCCTAGACAGACCAGTTATTACCTGGTGGACATAACTAGATCCTATCTCAGCTGTGCCTACACAGACCAGTTATTACCTGGTGGACATAACTAGATCCTATCTCAGCTGTGCCTAGACAGACCAGTTATTACCTGTGGACATAACTAGATGCTATGTCAGCTGTGCCTAGACAGACCAGTTATTCCCTGGTGGACATAACTAGATACTATCTCAGCTGTGCCTAGACAGACCAGTTATTACCTGGTGGACATAACTAGATCCTATCTCAGCTGTGCCTAGACAGACCAGTTATTTCCTGGTGGACATAACTAGATCCTATCTCAGCTGTGTCTAGACAGACCAGTTATTACCTGGTGGACCTAACTAGATCCTATCTGAGCTGTGCCTAGACAGACCAGTTATTACCTGGTGGACCTAACTAGATCCTATCTCAGGTGTGCCTAGACTGACCAGTTATTACCTGGTGCACATAACTAGATCCTATGTCAGCTGTGCCAAGACAGACCAGTTATTACCTGGTGGACATAACTAGATGCTATTCAGCTGTGCCTAGACAGACCAGTTATTACCTAGTGGACATAACTAGATCCTATCTCAGCTGTGCCTAGATAGACCAGTTATTACCTGGTGGACATAACTAGATCCCATCTCAGCTGTGCCTAGACAGACCAGTTATTACCTGGTGGACATAACTAGATCCCATCTCAGCTGTGCCTAGACAAACCAGTTATTACCTGGTGGACATAACTAGATCCTATTTCCGGTGTGCCTAGACAGAAAAGTTATTACCTGGTGGACATAACTAGATCCTATCTGAGCTGTGCCTAGACAGGTCAGTTATTACCTGTTGGACATAACTAGATCCAATTTCAGTTGTGCCTAGACAGACCAGTTATTACCTGGTGGACATAACTAGATCCTATCTGAGTCTGTGCCTAGACAGATCAGTTATTATCTGGTTGACATAACTAGATTCTATCTCAGCTGTGCCTAGACTGACCAGTTATTACATGATGGACATAACTGATCCTATCTCAGCTGTGCCTAAACAGACCAGTTATTACCTGGTGGACATAACTAGATCCTATCTCAGCTGTGCCTAGACAGACCAGTTATTACCTGGGGGATATAACTAGATCGTATCTGAGCTGTGCCTAGACAGACCAGTTATTTCCTGGTGAACATAACTAGATCGTATCTCAGCTGTGCCTAGACAGACCAGTTATTACCTGGTGGACATAACTAGATCCTATCTCAGCTGTGCCTAGACAGACCAGTTATTACCTGGTGGACATAACTGTATGCTATCTCAGCTCTGCCTAGACAGACCAGTTATTACCTGGTGGACATAACTAGATCCTATCTCACCTGTGCCTAGACAGACCAGTTATTACCTGGTGGATATAACTAAATCCTACCTCAACTGTGCCTAGACACACCACTTATTACCTGGTGGACATAACTAGATCCTACCTGAGCTATGCCTAGACAAACCAGTTATTACCTTGTGGACATAACTACATCCAATCTGGGCTGTGCCTAGAGAGACCAGTTATTACCTGGTAGACATAACTAGAATCTATCTCAGCTGTGCCTAGACAGACCAGTTATTACCTGGTGGACATAACTAGATGCTATCTCAGCTGTGCCTAGACAGACCAGTTACTACCTGGTGGACATAACTAGATCCTATCTCAGCTGTGCCTAGACAGACCAGTTATTTCCTGGTGGACATAACTAGATCCTATCTCAGCTGTGTCTAGACAGACCAGTTATTACCTGGGGGACATAACTAGATCATATCTGAGCTGTGCCTAGACAGGTCAGTTATTACCTGGTTGACATAACTAGATTCTATCTGACCTGTGCCTAGACTGACCGGTTATTACCTGGTGCACATAACTAGATCCTATCTCAGCTGTGCCAAGACAGACCAGTTATTACCTGGTGGACATAACTAGATCCTATATCAGCTGTGCCTAGATAGACCAGTTATTACCTGGTGGATATAACTAGATCCTATCTCAGGTGTGCCTAGACAAACCAGTTATTACCTGGTGGACATAACTAGATCCTATCTCAGCTGTGCCTAGACAGACCAGTTATTACCAGGTGGACATAACTAGATCCTATCTCAGCTGTGCCTAGACAGACCAGTTATTACCTGGTGGACATAACTAGATCCTATCTCAGCTGTGCCTACACAGACCAGTTATTACCTGGTGGACATAACTAGATCCTATCTCAGCTGTGCCTAGACAGACCAGTTATTACCTGGTGGACATAACTAGATCCTATCTCAGCTGTGCCTAGACAGACCAGTTATTACCTGGTGGACATAACTAGATCCTATCTCAGCTGTGCCTAGACAGACCAGTTATTACCTGGTGGACATAACTAGATCCTATCTCAGCTGTGCCTAGACAGACCAGTTATTACCTGGTGGACATAAATAGATCCTATCTCAGCTGTGCCTAGACAGACCAGTTATTACCTGGTGGACATAACTAGATCCTATCTGAGCTGTGCCTAGACAGACCAGTTATTACCTGGTGGACATAACTAGATCCTATCTCAGCTGTGCCTAGACAGACCAGTTATTACCTGGTGGACATAACTAGATCCTATCTCAGCTGTGCCTAGACAGACCAGTTATTACCTGGTGGACATAACTAGATCCTATCTCAGCTGTGCCTAGACAGACCAGTTATTACCTGGTGGACATAACTAGATCCTATCTCAGCTGTGCCTAGACAGACCAGTTATTACCTGGTGGACATAACTAGATCCTATCTCAGCTGTGCCTAGACAGACCAGTTATTACCTGGTGGACATAACTAGATCCTATCTCAGCTGTGCCTAGACAGACCAGTTATTACCTGGTGGACATAACTAGATCCTATCTCAGCTGTGCCTAGACAGACCAGTTATTACCTGGTGGACATAACTAGATCCTATCTCAGCTGTGCCTAGACAGACCAGTTATTACCTGGTGGACATAACTAGATCCTATCTCAGCTGTGCCTAGACAGACCAGTTATTACCTGGTGGACATAACTAGATCCTATCTGAGTCTGTGCCTAGACAGATCAGTTATTACCTGGTTGACATAACTAGATTCTATCTAAGCTGTGCCTAGACTGACCAGTTATTACCTGGTGGATATAACTAGATCATTTCTCAGCTGTGCCTAGACAGACCAGTTATTACCTGGTGGACATAACTAGATCCTATCTCAGCTATGCCTAGACAGACCAGTTATTACCTGGTGGACATAACTGGATGCTATCTCAGCTCTGCCTAGACAGACCAGTTATTACCTGGTGGACATAACTAGATCCTATCTCAGCTGTGCCTAGACAGACCAGTTATTACCTGGTGGAAATAAATAGATGCTATCTCAGCTGTGCCTAGACAGATCAGTTATTAACTGGTGGACATAACTAGATCCTGTGTGAGCTGTGCCTAGACAGACCAGTTATTACCTGGTGGAGATAACTAGATCCTATCTCAGCTGTGCCTAGACAGACCAGTTATTACCTGGTAGACATTACGAGATCGTATCTCAGCTTTGCATAGACAGACCAGTTATTACCTGGTGGACATAACTAGATCCTATCTCAGCTGTGTGTGGACAGGCCAGTTATTACCTGGTGGGTATAACTAAATCCTATCTCAGCTGTGCCTAGACGGACCAGTTATTACCTGGTGGACATAACTAGATCCTATCTCAGCTGTGCCTAGAGAGACCAGTTATTACCTGGTGGACAAAACTAGATCCTATCTCAGCTGTGCCTAGACAGACCAGTTAATACCTGGTGGACATAACTAGATCCTTTCTCAGCTGTGCCTACACAGACCAGTTATTGCCTGGTGGACATAACTAGATCCTATCTCAGGTGTGCCTTGACAGACCAGTTTTTACCTGGTGAACATAACTGGATGCTATCTGAGCTCTGCCTAGACAGACCAGTTATTACCTGGTGGACATAAATAGATGCTATCTCAGCTGTGCCTAAACAGACCAGTTATTACCTGGTGGACATAACTAGATCCTATTTGAGCTGTGCCTAGACAGACCAGTTATTACCTGTTGAACATACTAGATCCCATCTGAGCTGTGCCTAGACAGACCAGTTATTACCTGGTAGACATAACTAGATCCTATCTCCGGTGTGGCTAGACAGACCAGTTATTACCTGTTGGACATAACTAGATCCTATCTCAGGTGTCCCTAGACAGACCAGTTATTACCTGGTGGACATAACTAGATCATATCTCACCTGTGCCTAGACAGATCAGTTATTACCTGGTGGACGTAACTAGATCCTATCTCAGCTGTGCCTAGACAGACCAGTTATTACCTGGTGGACATCACTAGATACTATCTCAGCTGTGCCTAGACAGACCAGTTATTACCTGGTGGACATAACTAGATCCTATCTCAGCTGTGCCTAGACAGACCAGTTATTACCTGGTGGACATAACTAGATAATATCTGAGCTGTGCCAAGACAGACCAGTTATTACCTGGTGGACATAACTTGATCTAATCTCAGCTGTGCCTAGACAGACCAATTATTACCTGGTGGACATAACTTGATTCTATCTCAGCTGTGCCTTGACAGATCAGTTATTACCTGGTGGACATAAGTAGATCCTATCTGAGCTGTACCTAGACAAACCAGTTATTACCTGGTGGACATAACTAGATCATATCTCAGCTGTGCCTAGACAGACCAGTTATTACCTGGTGGACATAACTAGATCCTATCTCAGCTGTGCCTAGACAGAAGAGTTATTACCTGGTGGACATAAGTAGATCCTATCTGAGCTGTGCCTAGACAGACCAGTTATTACCTGGTGGACATAACTAGATCCTATCTCAGCTGTGCCTAGACAGACCAGTTATTACCTGGTGGACATAACTAGATCCTATCTCAGCTGTGCCTAGACAGACCAGTTATTACCTGGTGGACATAACTAGATCCTATCTCAGCTGTGCCTAGACGGACCAGTTATTACCTGGTGGACATAACTAGATCCTATCTCAGCTGTGCCTAGACAGACCAGTTATTACCTGGTGGACAAAACTAGATCCTATCTCAGCTGTGCCTAGACAGACCAGTTATTACCTGGTGGACATAACTAGATCCTATCTCAGCTGTGCCTAGACAGACCAGTTATTGCCTGGTGGACATAACTAGATCCTATCTCAGCTGTGCCTAGACAGACCATTTATTACCTGGTGGACATGAGTGTATGCTATGTCAGCTGTGCCTAGACAGACCAGTTATTACCTGGTGGACATAAATAGATGCTATCTCAGCTGTGCCCAAACAGACCAGTTATTACCTGGTGGACATAACTAGATCCTATTTGAGCTGTGCCTAGACAGACCAGTTATGAGCTGGTTGACATAACGTGTTCCCATCTGAGCTGTGCCTAGACAGACCAGTTATTACCTGGTGGACATAACTAGATCCTATCTCAGCTGTGCCTAGACAGACCAGTTATTACCTGGTGGACATAACTAGATTCTATCTCAGCTGTGCCTAGACAGACCAGTTATTACCTGGTGGACATAACTAGATCATATCTCAGCTGTGCCTAGACAGACCAGTTATTACCTGGTGGACATAACTAGATCCTATCTCAGCTGTGCCTAGACAGACCAGTTATTACCTGGTGGACATAACTAGATACTATCTCAGCTGTGCCTAGACAGACCAGTTATTACCTGGTGGACATAACTAGATCCTATCTCAGCTGTGCCTAGACAGACCAGTTATTACCTGGTGGACATAACTAGATAATATCGGGTCTGTGCCTAGACAGACCAGTTATTACCTGGTGGACATAACTAGATTCTATCTCAGCTGTGCCTAGACAGACCAGTTATTACCTGGTGGACATAACTAGATCCTATCTCAGCTGTGCCTAGACAGACCAGTTATTACCTGGTGGACATAACTAGATCCTATCTCAGCTGTGCCTAGACAGACCAGTTATTACCTGGTGGACATAACTAGATGCTATCTCAGCTGTGCCTAGACAGACCAGTTATTACCTGGTGGACATAACTAGATCCTATCTCAGCTGTGCCTAGACAGACCAGTTATTACCTGGTGGACATAACTAGATCCTATCTCAGCTGTGCCTAGACAGACCAGTTATTACCTGGTGGACATAACTAGATCCTGTCTCAGCTGTGCCTAGACAGACCAGTTATTACCTGGTGGACATAACTAGATCCTATCTCAGCTGTGCCTAGACAGACCAGTTATTACCTGGTGGACATAACTAGATCGTATCTCAGCTGTGCCTAGACAGACCAGTTATTACCTGGTGGACATAACTAGATCCTATCTCAGCTGTGCCTAGACAGACCAGTTATTACCTGGTGGACATAACTAGATCCTATCTCAGCTGTGCCTAGACAGACCAGTTATTACCTGGTGGACATAACTAGATCCTATCTGAGCTGTGCCTAGACAGACCAGTTATTACCTGGTGGACATAACTAGATCCTATCTCAGCTGTGCCTAGACAGACCAGTTATTACCTGGTGGACATAACTAGATCCTATCTCAGCTGTGCCTAGACAGACCAGTTATTACCTGGTGGACATAACTAGATCCTATCTCAGCTGTGCCTAGACAGACCAGTTATTACCTGGTGGACATAACTAGATCCTATCTCAGGTGTGCCTTGACAAACCAGTTATTACCTGGTGGACATAAGTAGATCCTATGTCAGCTGTGCCTAGACAGACCAGTTATTACCTAGTGGACATAACTAGATCCTATCTCAGCTGTGCCTAGACAGACCAGTTATTATATGGTGGACATAATTAGATGCTGTCTCAGATGTGCCTGGACAGACCAGTTATTACCTGGTGGACATAACTAGATCCTATCTGAGCCGTGCCTAGACAGACCAGTAAATACCTGGTGGACATAACTAGATCGTATGTCAGCTGTGCCTAGTCAGACCAGTTATTACCGTGTGGACATAACTAGAACCTATCTCAGCTGTGCCTAGACTGTCCCGTTACTAACTGGTGGACATAACTAGATCCTATCTCAGCTGTGCCTAGACACACCAGTTATTACCTGTTGGACATAACTAGCTTCTATCTCAGCTGTGCCTAGACAGACCAGTTATTACCTGGTGGACATAACTAGATCCTATCTGAGTCTGTGCCTAGACAGATCAGTTATTACCTGGTTGACATAACTAGATTCTATCTAAGCTGTGCCTAGACTGACCAGTTATTACCTGGTGGATATAACTAGATCATTTCTCAGCTGTGCCTAGACAGACCAGTTATTACCTGGTGGACATAACTAGATCCTATCTCAGCTGTGCCTAGACAGACCAGTTATTACCTGGTGGACATAACTGGATGCTATCTCAGCTCTGCCTAGACAGACCAGTTATTACCTGGTGGACATAACTAGATCCTATCTCAGCTGTGCCTAGACAGACCAGTTATTACCTGGTGGAAATAAATAGATGCTATCTCAGCTGTGCCTAGACAGATCAGTTATTAACTGGTGGACATAACTAGATCCTGTTTGAGCTGTGCCTAGACAGACCAGTTATTACCTGGTGGAGATAACTAGATCCTATCTCAGCTGTGCCTAGACAGACCAGTTATTACCTGGTAGACATTACGAGATCGTATCTCAGCTTTGCATAGACAGACCAGTTATTACCTGGTGGACATAACTAGATCCTATCTCAGCTGTGTGTGGACAGGCCAGTTATTACCTGGTGGGTATAACTAAATCCTATCACAGCTGTGCCTAGATAGACCAGATATTACCTGGTGGACATAACTAGATCCTATCTCAGCTGTGCCTAGACAGACCAGTTATTACCTGGTGGACAAAACTAGATCCTATCTCAGCTGTGCCTAGACAGACCAGTTAATACCTGGTGGACATAACTAGATCCTTTCTCAGCTGTGCCTACACAGACCAGTTATTGCCTGGTGGACATAACTAGATCCTATCTCAGGTGTGCCTTGACAGACCAGTTTTTACCTGGTGGACATAACTGGATGCTATCTGAGCTCTGCCTAGACAGACCAGTTATTACCTGGTGGACATAAATAGATGCTATCTCAGCTGTGCCTAAACAGACCAGTTATTACCTGGTGGACATAACTAGATCCTATTTGAGCTGTGCCTAGACAGACCAGTTATTACCTGTTGAACATAACTAGATCCTATCTGAGCTGTGCCTAGACAGACCAGTTATTACCTGTGGACATAACTAGATGCTATGTCAGCTGTGCCTAGACAGACCAGTTATTCCCTGGTAGACATAACTAGATCCTATCTCAACTGTGCCTAGACAGACTAGTTATTACCTGGTGGACATAACTAGATCCTATCTCAGCTGTGCCTAGACAGACCAGTTATTACCTGGTGGACATAACTAGATCCTATCTCAGCTGTGCCTACACAGACCAGTTATTACCTGGTGGACATAACTAGATCCTATCTCAGCTGTGCCTAGACAGACCAGTTATTACCTGGTGGACATAACTAGATCCTATCTCAGCTGTGCCTAGACAGACCAGTTATTACCTGGTGGACATAATTAGATGCTATCTCAGCTGTGCCTGGACTGACCAGTTATTACCTGGTGGACATAACTAGATCCTATCTGAGCCGTGCCTAGACAGAGCAGTTACTACCTGGTGGACATAACTAGATCGTATGTCAGCTGTGCCTAGACAGACCAGTTATTACCTGGTGGACAAAACTAGATCCTATCTCAGCTGTGCCTAGACAGACCAGTTATTACCTGGTGGACATAACTAGATCCTATCTGAGTCTGTGCCTAGAAAGATCAGTTATTTCCTGGTTGACATAACTAGATCCTATCTCAGCTGTGCCTAGACAGACCAGTTATTACCTGGTGGACATAACTAGATCCTATCTCAGCTGTGCCTAGACAGACCAGTTATTACCTGGTGGACATAACTAGATCCTATCTCACCTGTGCCTAGACAGACCAGTTATTACCTGGTAGACATAACTAGATCCTATCTCAGCTGTGCCTAGACATACCAGTTATTTCCTGGTGGACATAACTAGATCCTATCTCAGCTGTGCCTAGACAGAGCAGTTATTACCTGGTGGACATAACTAGATCCTATCTCAGCTGTGCCTAGACAGACCAGTTATTACCAGGTGTACATAATTAGATGCTATCTCAGCTGTGCCTGGACAGACCAGTTATTACCTGGTGGACATAACTAGATCCTATCTGAGCCGTGCCTAGACAGAGCAGTTACTACCTGGTGGACATAACTAGATCGTATGTCAGCTGTGCCTAGACAGACCAGTTATTACCTGGTGGACATAACTAGATCCTATCTCAGCTGTGCCTAGACAGACCAGTTATTACCTGGTGGACATAACTAGATCCTATCTGAGTCTGTGCCTAGAAAGATCAGTTATTTCCTGGTTGACATAACTAGATCCTATCTCAGCTGTGCCTAGACAGACCAGTTATTACCTGGTGGACATAACTAGATCCTATCTCAGCTGTGCCTAGACAGACCAGTTATTACCTGGTGGACATAACTAGATCCTATCTCACCTGTGCCTAGACAGACCAGTTATTACCTGATGGACATAACTAGACCCTATCTCAGCTGTGCCTAGACAGACCAGTTATTACCTGGTGGACATAACTGGATCCTATCTCACCTGTGCCAAGACAGAGCAGTTATTACCTGGTGGACATAACTAGATCCTATCTCAGCTGTGCCTAGACAGACCAGTTATTACCTGGTGGACATAACTGGATGCTATCTCAGCTCTGCCTAGACAGACCAGTTATTACCTGGTGGACATAACTAGATCCTATCTCAGCTGTGCCTAGACAGACCAGATATTACCTGGTGGAAATAAATAGATGCTATCTCAGCTGTGCCTAGACAGATCAGTTATTAACTGGTGGACATAACTAGATCCTATTTGAGCTGTGCCTAGACAGACCAGTTATTACCTGGTGGAGATAACTAGATCCTATCTCTTCTGTGCCTAGACAGACCAGTTAGTACCTGGTAGACATTACTAGATCGTATCTGAGCTTTGCCTAGATAGACCAGTTATTACCTGGTGGACATAACTAGATCCTATCTCAGCTGTGCCTGGACAGGCCAGTTATTACCTGGTGGGTATAACTAAATCCTATCTCAGCTGTGCCTAGACAGACCAGTTATTACCTGGTGGACATAACTAGATCCTATCTCAGCTGTGCCTAGACAGACCAGTTATTACCTGGTGGACAAAAATAGATCCTATCTCAGCTGTGCCTAGACAGACCAGTTATTACCTGGTGGACATAACTAGATCTTTTCTCAGCTGTGCCTACACAGAACAGTTATTGCCTGGTGGACATAACTAGATCCTATCTCAGGTGTGCCTTGACAGACCAGTTTTTACCTGGTGGACATAACTGGATGCTATCTGAGCTCTGCCTAGACAGACCAGTTATTACCTGGTGGACATAACTAGATCTTATCTCAGCTGTGCCTAGACAGACCAGTTATTACCTGGTGGAGATAACTGGATCCTATCTCACCTGTGCCTAGACAGACCAGTTATTACCTGATGGACATAACTAGACCCTATCTCAGCTGTGCCTAGACAGACCAGTTATTACCTGGTGGACATAACTGGATCCTATCTCACCTGTGCCAAGACAGACCAGTTATTACCTGGTGGACATAACTGGATGCTATCTCAGCTCTGTCTAGACAGACCAGTTATTACCTAGTGGACATAACTAGATCCTATCTCAGCTGTGGCTAGACAGACCAGTTATTACATGGTGGACATAATTAGATGCTGTCTCAGATGTGCCTGGACAGACCAGTTATTACCTGGTGGATATAACTAGATCCTATCTGAGCCGTGCCTAGACAGACCTTTTACTACCTGGTGGACATAACTAGATCGTATGTCAGCTGTGCCTAGACAGACCAGTTATTACCTTGTGGACATAACTAGATCCTATCTCAGCTGTGCCTAGACAGACCAGTTATTATCTGGTGGACATAACTAGATCCAATCTCAGCTGTGCCTAGACACACCAGTTATTACCTGGTGGACATAACTAGCTCCTATCTCAGCTGTGTCTAGACAGACCAGTTATTACCTGGTGGACATAACTAGATCTTTTCTGAGTCTGTGCCTAGACAGATCAGTTATTACCTGGTTGACATAACTAGATTCTATCTCAGCTGTGCCTAGACTGACCAGTTATTACCTGGTGGATATAACTAGATCCTATCTCAGCTGTGCCTAGACAGAGCAGTTATTACCTGGTGGACATAACTAGATCCTATCTCAGCTGTGCCTAGACAGACCAGTTATTACCTGGTGGACATAACTGGATGCTATCTCAGCTCTGCCTAGACAGACCAGTTATTACCTGGTGGACATAACTAGATCCTATCTCAGCTGTGCCTAGACAGACCAGATATTACCTGGTGGAAATAAATAGATGCTATCTCAGCTGTGCCTAGACAGATCAGTTATTAACTGGTGGACATAACTAGATCCTATTTGAGCTGTGCCTAGACAGACCAGTTATTACCTGGTGGAGATAACTAGATCCTATCTCTTCTGTGCCTAGACAGACCAGTTAGTACCTGGTAGACATTACTAGATCGTATCTGAGCTTTGCCTAGATAGACCAGTTATTACCTGGTGGACATAACTAGATCCTATCTCAGCTGTGCCTGGACAGGCCAGTTATTACCTGGTGGGTATAACTAAATCCTATCTCAGCTGTGCCTAGACAGACCAGTTATTACCTGGTGGACATAACTAGATCCTATCTCAGCTGTGCCTAGACAGACCAGTTATTACCTGGTGGACAAAACTAGATCCTATCTCAGCTGTGCCTAGACAGACCAGTTATTACCTGGTGGACATAACTAGATCTTTTCTCAGCTGTGCCTACACAGAACAGTTATTGCCTGGTGGACATAACTAGATCCTATCTCAGGTGTGCCTTGACAGACCAGTTTTTACCTGGTGGACATAACTGGATGCTATCTGAGCTCTGCCTAGACAGACCAGTTATTACCTGGTGGACATAAATAGATGCTATCTCAGCTGTGCCTAAACAGACCAGTTATTACCTGGTGGACATAACTAGAGCCTATTACAGCTGTGCCTAGACAGACCAGTTATTACCACTTAAACATAACTAGATCCTATCTCAGCTGTGCCTAGACAGACCAGTTATTACATGGTGGACATAACTAGGTCCTATCTCAGCTGTGCCTAGACAGACCAGTTATTACCTGGTGGACATAACTAGATCCTATCTCAGCTGTGCCTAGACAGACCAGTTATTACCTGGTGGACATAACTAGATCCTATCTCACCTGTGCCAAGACAGACCAGTTATTACCTGGTGGAAATAACTTGATCTAATCTCAGCTGTGCCTAGACAGACCAGTTATTACCTGGTGGACATAACTTGATTCTATCTCAGCTGTGCCTGGACAGATCAGTTATTACCTGGTGGACATAAGTAGATCCTATCTGAGCTGTGCCTAGACAGACCAGTTATTACCTGGTGGAAATAACTAGATCGTATGTCAGCTGTGCCTAGACAGACCAGTTATTACCTTGTGGACATAACTAGATCCTATCTCAGTTGTGCCTAGACAGACCAGTTATTACCTTGTGGACATAACTAGATCCTATCTCAGTTGTGCCTAGACAGACCAGTTATTACCTGGTGGACATAACTAGATCCTATCTCAGCTGTGCCTACACAGACCAGTTATTACCTAGTGGACATAACTAAATCCTATCTCAGCTGTGCCTAGACAGACCAGTTATTACCTGTGGACATAACTAGATGCTATGTCAGCTGTGCCTAGACAGACCAGTTATTCCCTGGTGGACATAACTAGATCCTATCTCAGCTGTGCCTAGACAGACTAGTTATTACCTGGTGGATATAACTAGATCCTATATCAGCTGTGCCTAGACAGACCAGTTATTACCTGGTAGACATAACTAGATCCTATCTCAGCTGTGCCTAGACATACCAGTTATTTCCTGGTGGACATAACTAGATCCTATCTCAGCTGTGCCTAGACAGACCAGTTATTACCTGGTGGACATAACTAGATCCTATCTCAGCTGTGCCTAGACAGACCAGTTATTACCTGGTGTACATAATTAGATGCTATCTCAGCTGTGCCTGGACAGACCAGTTATTACCTGGTGGACATAACTAGATCCTATCTGAGCCGTGCCTAGACAGAGCAGTTACTACCTGGTGGACATAACTAGATCGTATGTCAGCTGTGCCTAGACAGACCAGTTATTACCTGGTGGATATAACTAGATCCTATCTCAGCTGTGCCTAGACACACCAGTTATTACCTGGTGAACATAACTAGCTGCTATCTCAACTGTGCCTAGACAGACCAGTTATTACCTGGTGGACATAACTAGATCGTATGTCAGCTGTGCCTAAACAGACCAGTTATTACCTTGTGGACATAACTAGACCCTATCTCAGCTGTGCCTAGACAGACCAGTTATTAACTGGTGGACATAACTAGATCCTATCTCAGCTGTGCCTAGACACACCAGTTATTACCTGATGGACATAACTAGCTTCTATCTCAGCTGTGCCTAGACAGACCAGTTATTACCTGGTGGACATAACTAGATCCTATCTGAGTCTGTGCCTAGACAGATCAGTTATTACCTGGTTGACATAACTAGATACTATCTCAGCTGTGCCTTGTCTGACCAGTTATTACCTGGTGGATATAACTAGATCATATCTCAGCTGTGCCTACACAGAACAGTTATTACCTGGTGGACATAACTAGATCCTATCTCAGCTGTGCCTAGACAGACCAGTTATTACCTGGTGGACATAACTGGATGCTATCTCAGCTCTGCCTAGACAGACCAGTTATTACCTGGTGGACATAACTAGATCCTATCTCAGCTGTGCCTAGACAGACCAGTTATTACCTGGTGGAAATAAATAGATGCTATCTCAGCTGTGCCTAGACAGATAAGTTATTAACTGGTGGACATAACTAGATCCTATTTGAGCTGTGCCTAGACAGACCAGTTATTACCTGGTGGAGATAACTAGATCCTATCTCAGCTGTGCCTAGACAGACCAGTTATTACCTGGTAGACATTACTAGATCGTATCTCAGCTTTGCAAAGACAGACCAGTTATTACCTGGTGGACATAACTAGATCCTATCTCAGCTGTGTGTGGACAGGCCAGTTATTACCTGGTGGGTATAACTAAATCCTATCTCAGCTGTGCCTAGACTGACCAGTTATTACCTGGTGGACATAACTAGATCCTATCTCAGCTGTGCCTAGAGAGACCAGTTATTACCTGGTGGACAAAACTAGATCCTATCTCAGCTGTGCCTAGACAGACCAGTTATTACCTGGTGGACATAACTAGATCTTTTCTCAGCTGTGCCTACACAGAACAGTTATTGCCTGGTGGACATAACTAGATCCTATCTCAGGTGTGCCTTGACAGACCAGTTTTTACCTGGTGGACATAACTGGATGCTATCTGAGCTCTGCCTAGACAGACCAGTTATTACCTGGTGGACATAAATAGATGCTATCTCAGCTGTGCCTAAACAGACCAGTTATTACCTGGTGGACATAACTAGATCCTATTTGAGCTGTGCCTAGACAGACCAGTTATTACCTGTTGAACATAACTAGATCCTATCTGAGCTGTGCCTAGACAGACCAGTTATTACCTGGTAGACATAACTAGATACTATCTCCGGTGTGCCTAGACAGACCAGTTATTACCTGGTGGACATAACTCGATCCTATCTCAGCTGTCCCTAGACAGACCAGTTATTACCTGGTGGACATAACTAGATCCTATCTCACCTGTGCCTAGACAGATCAGTTAATACCTGGTGGACGTAACTAGATCCTATCTCAGCTGTGCCTAGACAGACCAGTTATTACCTGGTGGACATCACTAGATACTATCTCAGCTGTGCCTAGACAGACCAGTTATTACCTGGTGGACATAACTAGATCCTATCTCAGCTGTGCCTAGACAGACCAGTTATTACCTGGTGGACATAACTAGATCCTATCTGAGCTGTGCCAAGACAGACCAGTTATTACCTGGTGGACATAACTTGATCTAATCTCAGCTGTGCCTAGACAGACCAGTTATTACCTGGTGGACATAACTTGATTCTATCTCAGCTGTGCCTGGACAGATCAGTTATTACCTGGTGGACATAAGTAGATCCTATCTGAGCTGTGCCTAGACAGACCAGTTATTACCTGGTGGAAATAACTAGATCGTATGTCAGCTGTGCCTAGACAGACCAGTTATTACCTTGTGGACATAACTAGATCCTATCTCAGTTGTGCCTAGACAGACCAGTTATTACCTTGTGGACATAACTAGATCCTATCTCAGTTGTGCCTAGACAGACCAGTTATTACCTGGTGGACATAACTAGATCCTATCTCAGCTGTGCCTACACAGACCAGTTATTACCTAGTGGACATAACTAAATCCTATCTCAGCTGTGCCTAGACAGACCAGTTATTACCTGTGGACATAACTAGATGCTATGTCAGCTGTGCCTAGACAGACCAGTTATTCCCTGGTGGACATAACTAGATCCTATCTCAGCTGTGCCTAGACAGACTAGTTATTACCTGGTGGATATAACTAGATCCTATATCAGCTGTGCCTAGACAGACCAGTTATTACCTGGTAGACATAACTAGATCCTATCTCAGCTGTGCCTAGACATACCAGTTATTTCCTCGTGGACATAACTAGATCCTATCTCAGCTGTGCCTAGACAGACCAGTTATTACCTGGTGGACATAACTAGATCCTATCTCAGCTGTGCCTAGACAGACCAGTTATTACCTGGTGTACATAATTAGATGCTATCTCAGCTGTGCCTGGACAGACCAGTTATTACCTGGTGGACATAACTAGATCCAATCTGAGCCGTGCCTAGACAGAGCAGTTACTACCTGGTGGACATAACTAGATCGTATGTCAGCTGTGCCTAGACAGACCAGTTATTACCTGGTGGATATAACTAGATCCTATCTCAGCTGTGCCTAGACACACCAGTTATTACCTGGTGAACATAACTAGCTGCTATCTCAACTGTGCCTAGACAGACCAGTTATTACCTGGTGGACATAACTAGATCGTATGTCAGCTGTGCCTAAACAGACCAGTTATTACCTTGTGGACATAACTAGACCCTATCTCAGCTGTGCCTAGACAGACCAGTTATTAACTGGTGGACATAACTAGATCTTATCTCAGCTGTGCCTAGACACACCAGTTATTACCTGATGGACATAACTAGCTTCTATCTCAGCTGTGCCTAGACAGACCAGTTATTACCTGGTGGACATAACTAGATCCTATCTGAGTCTGTGCCTAGACAGATCAGTTATTACCTGGTTGACATAACTAGATTCTATCTAAGCTGTGCCTAGACTGACCAGTTATTACCTGGTGGATATAACTAGATCATTTCTCAGCTGTGCCTAGACAGACCAGTTATTACCTGGTGGACATAACTAGATCCTATCTCAGCTATGCCTAGACAGACCAGTTATTACCTGGTGGACATAACTGGATGCTATCTCAGCTCTGCCTAGACAGACCAGTTATTACCTGGTGGACATAACTAGATCCTATCTCAGCTGTGCCTAGACAGACCAGTTATTACCTGGTGGAAATAAATAGATGCTATCTCAGCTGTGCCTAGACAGATCAGTTATTAACTGGTGGACATAACTAGATCCTGTGTGAGCTGTGCCTAGACAGACCAGTTATTACCTGGTGGAGATAACTAGATCCTATCTCAGCTGTGCCTAGACAGACCAGTTATTACCTGGTAGACATTACGAGATCGTATCTCAGCTTTGCATAGACAGACCAGTTATTACCTGGTGGACATAACTAGATCCTATCTCAGCTGTGTGTGGACAGGCCAGTTATTACCTGGTGGGTATAACTAAATCCTATCTCAGCTGTGCCTAGACGGACCAGTTATTACCTGGTGGACATAACTAGATCCTATCTCAGCTGTGCCTAGAGAGACCAGTTATTACCTGGTGGACAAAACTAGATCCTATCTCAGCTGTGCCTAGACAGACCAGTTAATACCTGGTGGACATAACTAGATCCTTTCTCAGCTGTGCCTACACAGACCAGTTATTGCCTGGTGGACATAACTAGATCCTATCTCAGGTGTGCCTTGACAGACCAGTTTTTACCTGGTGGACATAACTGGATGCTATCTCAGCTCTGCCTAGACATACCAGTTATTACCTAGTGGACATAACTAGATCCTATCTCAGCTGTGCCTAGACAGACCAGTTATTATATGGTGGACATAATTAGATGCTGTCTCAGATGTGCCTGGACAGACCAGTTATTACCTGGTGGACATAACTAGATCCTATCTGAGCCGTGCCTAGACAGACCAGTTACTACCTGGTGGACATAACTAGATCGTATGTCAGCTGTGCCTAAACAGACCAGTTATTACCTTGTGGACATAACTAGACCCTATCTCAGCTGTGCCTAGACAGACCAGTTATTAACTGGTGGACATAACTAGATCCTATCTCAGCTGTGCCTAGACACACCAGTTATTACCTGATGGACATAACTAGCTTCTATCTCAGCTGTGCCTAGACAGACCAGTTATTACCTGGTGGACATAACTAGATCCTATCTGAGTCTGTGCCTAGACAGATCAGTTATTACCTGGTTGACATAACTAGATTCTATCTAAGCTGTGCCTAGACTGACCAGTTATTACCTGGTGGATATAACTAGATCATTTCTCAGCTGTGCCTAGACAGACCAGTTATTACCTGGTGGACATAACTAGATCCTATCTCAGCTATGCCTAGACAGACCAGTTATTACCTGGTGGACATAACTGGATGCTATCTCAGCTCTGCCTAGACAGACCAGTTATTACCTGGTGGACATAACTAGATCCTATCTCAGCTGTGCCTAGACAGACCAGTTATTACCTGGTGGAAATAAATAGATGCTATCTCAGCTGTGCCTAGACAGATCAGTTATTAACTGGTGGACATAACTAGATCCTGTTTGAGCTGTGCCTAGACAGACCAGTTATTACCTGGTGGAGATAACTAGATCCTATCTCAGCTGTGCCTAGACAGACCAGTTATTACCTGGTAGACATTACGAGATCGTATCTCAGCTTTGCATAGACAGACCAGTTATTACCTGGTGGACATAACTAGATCCTATCTCAGCTGTGTGTGGACAGGCCAGTTATTACCTGGTGGGTATAACTAAATCCTATCACAGCTGTGCCTAGACGGACCAGTTATTACCTGGTGGACATAACTAGATCCTATCTCAGCTGTGCCTAGAGAGACCAGTTATTACCTGGTGGACAAAACTAGATCCTATCTCAGCTGTGCCTAGACAGACCAGTTAATACCTGGTGGACATAACTAGATCCTTTCTCAGCTGTGCCTACACAGACCAGTTATTGCCTGGTGGACATAACTAGATCCTATCTCAGGTGTGCCTTGACAGACCAGTTTTTACCTGGTGGACATAACTGGATGCTATCTGAGCTCTGCCTAGACAGACCAGTTATTACCTGGTGGACATAAATAGATGCTATCTCAGCTGTGCCCAAACAGACCAGTTATTACCTGGTGGACATAACTAGATCCTATTTGAGCTGTGCCTAGACAGACCAGTTATTACCTGTTGAACATACTAGATCCTATCTGAGCTGTGCCTAGACAGACCAGTTATTACCTGGTAGACATAACTAGATCCTATCTCCGGTGTGGCTAGACAGACCAGTTATTACCTGGTGGACATAACTAGATCCTATCTCAGCTGTCCCTAGACAGACCAGTTATTACCTGGTGGACATAACTAGATCCTATCTCAGCTGTGCCTAGACAGATCAGTTATTACCTGGTGGACGTAACTAGATCCTATCTCAGCTGTGCCTAGACAGACCAGTTATTACCTGGTGGACATCACTAGATACTATCTCAGCTGTGCCTAGACAGACCAGTTATTACCTGGTGGACATAACTAGATCCTATCTCAGCTGTGCCTAGACAGACCAGTTATTACCTGGTGGACATAACTAGATAATATCTGAGCTGTGCCTAGACAGACCAGTTATTACCTGGTGGACATAACTAGATTCTATCTCAGCTGTGCCTACACAGACCAGTTATTACCTAGTGGACATAACTAGATCCTATCTCAGCTGTGCCTAGACAGACCAGTTATTACCTGTGGACATAACTAGATGCTATGTCAGCTGTGCCTAGACAGACCAGTTATTCCCTGGTAGACATAACTAGATCCTATCTCAACTGTGCCTAGACAGACTAGTTATTACCTGGTGGACATAACTAGATCCTATCTCAGCTGTGCCTAGACAGACCAGTTATTACCTGGTAGACATAACTAGATCTTATGTCAGCTGTGCCTACACATACCAGTTATTTCCTGGTGGACATAACTAGATCCTATCTCAGCTGTGCCTAAACAGACCAGTTATTACCTGGTGGACATAACTAGATCCTATCTCAGCTGTGCCTAGACAGACCAGTTATTACCTGGTGGACATAATTAGATGCTATCTCAGCTGTGCCTGGACTGACCAGTTATTACCTGGTGGACATAACTAGATCCTATCTGAGCCGTGCCTAGACAGAGCAGTTACTACCTGGTGGACATAACTAGATCGTATGTCAGCTGTGCCTAGACAGACCAGTTATTACCTGGTGGACATAACTAGATCCTATCTCAGCTGTGCCTAGACAGACCAGTTATTACCTGGTGGACATAACTAGATCCTATCTGAGTCTGTGCCTAGAAATATCAGTTATTACCTGGTTGACATAACTAGATCCTATCTCAGCTGTGCCTAGACAGACCAGTTATTACCTGGTGGACATAACTAGATCTTATCTCAGCTGTGCCTAGACAGACCAGTTATTACCTGGTGGAGATAACTGGATCCTATCTCACCTGTGCCTAGACAGACCAGTTATTACCTGATGGACATAACTAGACCCTATCTCAGCTGTGCCTAGACAGACCAGTTATTACCTGGTGGACATAACTGGATCCTATCTCACCTGTGCCAAGACAGAGCAGTTATTACCTGGTGGACATAACTAGATCCTATCTCAGCTGTGCCTAGACAGACCAGTTATTACCTGGTGGACATAACTGGATGCTATCTCAGCTGTGGCTAGACAGACCAGTTATTACATGGTGGACATAATTAGATGATTTCTCAGATGTGCCTTGACAGACCAGTTATTACCTGGTGGACATAACTAGATCCTATCTGAGCAGTGCCTAGACAGACCATTTATTACCTGGTGGACATAACTAGATCGTATGTCAGCTGTGCCTAGACAGACCAGTTATTACCTTGTGGACATAACTAGATCCTATCTCAGCTGTGCCTAGACAGACCAGTTATTATCTGGTGGACATAACTAGATCCAATCTCAGCTGTGCCTAGACACACCAGTTATTACCTGGTGGACATAACTAGCTCCTATCTCAGCTGTGTCTAGACAGACCAGTTATTACCTGGTGGACATAACTAGATCTTTTCTGAGTCTGTGCCTAGACAGATCAGTTATTACCTGGTTGACATAACTAGATTCTATCTCAGCTGTGCCTAGACTGACCAGTTATTACCTGGTGGATATAACTAGATCCTTTCTCAGCTGTGCCTAGACAGAGCAGTTATTACCTGGTGGACATAACTAGATCCTATCTCAGCTGTGCCTAGACAGACCAGTTATTACCTGGTGGACATAACTGGATGCTATCTCAGCTCTGCCTAGACAGACCAGTTATTACCTGGTGGACATAACTAGATCCTATCTCAGCTGTGCCTAGACAGACCAGATATTACCTGGTGGAAATAAATAGATGCTATCTCAGCTGTGCCTAGACAGATCAGTTATTAACTGGTGGACATAACTAGATCCTATTTGAGCTGTGCCTAGACAGACCAGTTATTACCTGGTGGAGATAACTAGATCCTATCTCTTCTGTGCCTAGACAGACCAGTTAGTACCTGGTAGACATTACTAGATCGTATCTGAGCTTTGCCTAGATAGACCAGTTATTACCTGGTGGACAGAACTAGATCCTATCTCAGCTGTGCCTGGACAGGCCAGTTATTACCTGGTGGGTATAACTAAATCCTATCTCAGCTGTGCCTAGACAGACCAGTTATTACCTGGTGGACATAACTAGATCCTATCTCAGCTGTGCCTAGACAGACCAGTTATTACCTGGTGGACAAAACTAGATCCTATCTCAGCTGTGCCTAGACAGACCAGTTATTACCTGGTGGACATAACTAGATCTTTTCTCAGCTGTGCCTACACAGAACAGTTATTGCCTGGTGGACATAACTAGATCCTATCTCAGGTGTGCCTTGACAGACCAGTTTTTACCTGGTGGACATAACTGGATGCTATCTGAGCTCTGCCTAGACAGACCAGTTATTACCTGGTGGACATAAATAGATGCTATCTCAGCTGTGCCTAAACAGACCAGTTATTACCTGGTGGACATAACTAGATCCTATTTGAGCTGTGCCTAGACAGACCAGTTATTACCTGTTGAACATAACTAGATCCTATCTGAGCTGTGCCTAGACAGACCAGTTATTACCTGGTAGACATAACTAGATACTATCTCCGGTGTGCCTAGACAGACCAGTTATTACCTGGTGGACATAACTCGATCCTATCTCAGCTGTCCCTAGACAGACCAGTTATTACCTGGTGGACATAACTAGATCCTATCTCACCTGTGCCTAGACAGATCAGTTATTACCTGGTGGACATAACTAGATCCTATCTCAGCTGTGCCTAGACAGACCAGTTATTACCTGGTGGACATAACTAGATCCTATCTCAGCTGTGCCTAGACAGACCAGTTATTACCTGGTGGACATAACTAGATCCTATCTGAGCTGTGCCAAGACAGACCAGTTATTACCTGGTGGACATAACTTGATCTAATCTCAGCTGTGCCTAGACAGACCAGTTATTACCTGGTGGACATAACTTGATTCTATCTCAGCTGTGCCTGGACAGATCAGTTATTACCTGGTGGACATAAGTAGATCCTATCTGAGCTGTGCCTAGACAGACCAGTTATTACCTGGTGGAAATAACTAGATCGTATGTCAGCTGTGCCTAGACAGACCAGTTATTACCTTGTGGACATAACTAGATCCTATCTCAGTTGTGCCTAGACAGACCAGTTATTACCTTGTGGACATAACTAGATCCTATCTCAGTTGTGCCTAGACAGATCAGTTATTACCTGGTGGACATAACTAGAACCTATCTCAGCTGTGCCTAGAGAGACCAGTTATTACCTGGTGGACATAACTAGATCCTATCTGAGTCTGTGCCTAGACAGATCAGTTATTACATGTTTGACATAACTAGATTCTATCTCAGCTGTGCCTAGACTGACCAGTTATTACCTGGTGG
>NC_137022.1:4230088-4370088 GCF_032717465.1 Coenobita brevimanus
TCATGATGATGACAATGGTGGTGATTTTTGTGGTGGATATAATGATAACAAAAAGGCGGGGGGGGAGGGGGGGTTGACGAAGAAGAAAGCAATCAATTTCCAAACCTTGGCTGCAGAGACCCAGGCCGTTGGACTATGGGTCAGTCTCATATCTTCTTTCCTTCTGTTTCATGTTCTTTGTCGTAACCGCAGACGATTTTATGGAACTTAAGCCAGACTTTTAGATCTGTAGGGGTTGGGTATCGTGTACATTAACTCCTGCCCTACTAGAGGGCTCTTAGCTGAATAAAATCGTCTGGTGGTTCCAAGAATAAAATATAAATTACCTCATCGTACTGAAGGTGCATGATGTTGTTACAACGAACCCTTGCCACCTAATTTCCTGCTGTAGTTGTAGGAAGATAGATAGAAAGATAGCCATAAGTTGACCGAAAGATAGATTAAAACATAGTTTGGTATACATGAGCGTAGATAGATAGATGGACTGGCAGATGAATAAGCAGGTATGTAAATGAAGGGAGTAAGAGATACAAAAATATAAAAAAAGGCTACGAGTATAATGATTTCAGCTTGAACCCCAGCCGACCAGTGTGGAACTGTCAGTAGATGTTCAGTTCATAGTACTCATATGCCTTCATAATGCTCTGTTTTTCAGTACTTTAATAAACATATAGGAAATCCCATATAGGTTTTTAATTGGTACCTAGGCCTTTGACCATAAGTGACCTTGAAAGGTCGAACTCAAGGTTATGGATATTCATGGGGCTATAACTCGAAACTCGCTGAGATAATTACTAATATCAGGTTACAGGAAGTCTCATATGGGCTTTCATTTGGCAACATAACCTTTGACCTTGAGTGACCTTGAACGGTCAAATGCAAGATGACGGATTTTCAGGAGGCTTAATCTGAAAACATTTGCGTCATCACCTTAGACTTTATTTTTGTACTGATGCTAAATTTCAGAAACAAGGCAGTATTTAACAACAATAAAAATGACTACTGTTTGGCGAGTTTTTTTGTGCCAGGCACCACTTGTTACTTATTATAACTCACCACACA
The DNA here is from genome assembly GCF_032717465.1 of Coenobita brevimanus. Lineage (NCBI taxonomy): Eukaryota > Metazoa > Arthropoda > Malacostraca > Decapoda > Coenobitidae > Coenobita > Coenobita brevimanus. The sequence continues at coordinate 4,231,151 of NC_137022.1, forward strand.
AGTGGTGAGTTACATTATACTTGTCATTATTATTATTATTATTATTATTATTATTATTATTTATGAAGAAGTAAATTGCCGCTTCACTCAGTTTCAAAGTTACAGCTATCACACTTGACCATCTAAGTACCCCAGCTGGCGCCTTCATATGATGCAGTATCATCCAGTTCCCAGTGCTGGTTTTCCAGTTACACCCAAAAACCACACACACACACACAAAAATGTATATTCGCGGATTCTCAAATACGACTACAGGTATTGTCTTGAAACTTTTGTGGGACATCGCCAAGGTCAGGGAGCAGGTCTGAAATGACTATGGGCTCATTTGGGCCAGCAGTTTCTGAGATTGCCAAGGGTCAATGGAAAGTAGTTTTCGCTCAGCCATTTTGCTCTGCGAGGATTTTGTTGTCTTCACCTTCACCCAGCGTGTTTGACACTCATCTAGGGAGGGCATAATACCTTCACTTCGAAGGAAACACTATATGAAGCATGTTGAAATCACCAGCTCTAGACAGGCATTGGGGACTAAATTGGCCCCTGCAGTCGAATTGAGGAAAAAGTTAAATAACCTTGTCATGTGGTGAATTGCTGACTGTCAAGTATGAATGCCCTTGACCCAAAACTTAAGATCACAGCCAAGGTCAAAGCTCAATTGGACAATTTGAAAAAAACTAGATAGTACTGAGCTACAGGCACCAAACTTGAACGGCCAAGGTCAAGTTCAAAATTTGCTCATTTCTTTATGTACTGAGGTCACCTGCACAAGACGGATGACCCTGTAATGTGGTGTTACTAAAATTGCTGGAAGCAATATCCGTTTTCTTTTTCTTCTTCGTCTTCTTCTTCTTCTTCTTCTTCTTGGTCTTAGTAGTAGTAGTAGTAGTAATAGTAGTAGTAGTAGTAGTAGCAGTATACTATCATCATTAAATGGTTATTACCACCATGATCATCAGTGGCAATGCAGATGAAATTAAGGAAATACAGGTTTTCACCTTTTTATAATAAACTAACCTCACATCACCACCGCGATCACTATTAAAGATATTAGATGTAAGCCACCACTATAGTTCGTCCACCTTAAGCTGACAAAGATGCTTGATATTTGCATCAAAATTTGTCAATAATGTTATATTAATGCTTGCTTCGGCTCTACATCATTTACATAACACTTCCTCACGCTAGCACCATTTTCCAGAGTTTTTGTTACACCTCAGCATTTAAGACTGAGAGACGTAAGTTTTAGGCCAAGTTAAAGTGTACAGAGTATTAAAGCAATATAAACAGTATGATAGGTAGGAGATGATATGGAGAAACGTGCATGGCCTGGCACTCTACTGTACCTGTACTGACTTCAGTTCTGCAGATGGTATTCTGGGTCTCATTTTCTTTACTTCCCTCTCCTCTCTCTTATTTTCCTCAATACTGTCTTTGCTTTTACTTTTATTTATTTCTTGCTGTTCTCCTTGCATTCTGTTTCCTTCGTCCATACTTTATTCTTTCTCTTTTCAGTGGATTTAATTTTTGTTTCTCTTATACTTTGTTCTCGGTTCTGTCAGCTTTATTTATTTATTCTCTTTCCTTTTCCTTATATTTTCGGTTATACTCGTTATGCTTCTTGTTTTCCCCTCTTCTCTTCTTTCTTCTTTCACACTTTTTATTCTATTATCTCTTCTGTCTTCTTTTTATTTCATTTCCTATTTCATTATCTCCTTTTTTTTATTCCATTCTTTTGCTCTCAGGTCTTTTTCTCCTTTCATCTTTCCTTATCATTTTTCCTTCTCATCATGTTTCTTTTCCAACTTTTTTCACTTTCCTCTTCTTTTCATTGCCTATTTTAGTACAGCATCAAAAGTTATTAGACAGGTAAGAAATCAGATATACAAACGTTGTTATCATGATTACTATCCTAATACCTATCAACATCATCATAACTACAACTGCCACTACCACCAGAAGCAACAACATCATAACTATCAGCACAGTCATATTAAAGTACTGAAAAACAGAGCATTATGAAGGTATATGAGTACTATGAACTGAACATCTACTGACAGTTCCACACTGGTCGGGTGGGGTTCAAGCTGAAATCATTATACTCGTAGCCTTTTTTATATATTTGTATCTCTCATTCCCTTCATTAGCGTATCTGTTTATTCATCTGCCAGTCCATCTATCTATCTACGCTCATGTATACCAAACTATGTATTAATCTATCTTTCGGTCAACTTATGGCTATCTTTCTATCTATCTTCATACAACTACAGCAGGAAATTAATTGTCTAGACAGACCAGTTATTACCTGGTGGACATAAGAAGATCCTATCTCAGCTGTGCCTAGACAGACCAGTTATTACCTGGTGGACATAACTAGATCCTATCTCAGCTGTGCCTAGACAGACCAGTTATTACCTGGTGGACCTAACTAGATCCTATCTCAGCTGTGCCTAGACAGACCAGTTATTACATGGTGGACATAACTACTATAGATTCTATCTCACATGTGTCTAGAAAGACCAGTTATTACCTGGTGAACATAACTAGATCCTATCTCAGCTGTGCCTAGACAGACCAGTTATTACCTGGTGGACATAACTAGATCCTATCTCAGGCGTGCCTAGACAGACCAGTTATTAACTGGTGGACATAACTAGATCCTATCTCAGCTGTGCCTAGACAGACCAGTTATTACCTGGTGGACCTAACTAGATCCTGTCTCAGCTGTGCCTAGACAGACCAGTTATTATATGGTGGACCTAACTAGATCATATCTCATCTGTGCCTAGACAGACCAGTTATTACCTGGTGGACATAACTAGATCGTATCTCAGCTGTGCCTACACAGACCAGTTATTACCTCGTGGACATAAGAAGATCCTATCTCAGCTGTGCCTAGACAAAACAGTTATTACCTGGTGGACATAACTAGAATCTATCTCAGCTGTGCCTAGACCGACCAGTTATTAACTGGTGGACATAACTAGATCCTATCTCAGCTGTGCCTAGACAGACCAGTTATTACCTGGTGGACATAACTAGATACTATCTCAGCTGTGCCTAGACAGACCAGTTATTACCTGGTGGACATAACTAGATCCTATCTCAGCTGTGCCTAGACAGACCAGTTATTACCTAGTGGACATAACTACTGTAGATTCAATCTCACATGTGTCTAGACAGACCAGATATTACCTGGTGGACATAACTAGATCCTATCTCAGCTGTGCCTAGACAAAACAGTTATTACCTGGTGGACATAACTAGAATCTATCTCAGCTGTGCCTAGACCGACCAGTTATTACCTGGTGGACATAACTAGATCCTATCTCAGCTGTGCCTAGACAGACCAGTTATTACCTGGTGGACATAACTAGATACTATCTCAGCTGTGCTTAGACAGACCAGTTATTACATGGTGGACATAACTACTATAGATTCTATTTCACATGTGTCTAGACAGACCAGTTATTACCTAGTGAACATAACTAGATCCTATCACAGCTGTGCCTAGACAGACCAGTTATTACCTGGTGGACATAACTAGATCCTATATCAGCTGTGCCTAGACAGACCAGTTGGTAACTGGTGGACCTAACTAGATCCTGTCTCAGCTGTGCCTAGACAGACCAGTTATTACATGGTGAACCTAACTAGATCATATCTCATCTGTGCCTAGACAGACCAGTTATTACCTGGTGAACATAACTAGATCCTATCTCAGCTGTGCCTAGACAGACCAGTTATTACCTCGTGGACCTAACTAGATCCTATCTCAGCTGTGCCTAGACAGACCAGTTATTACCTCGTGGACCTAACTAGATCCTATCTCTGCTGTGCCTAGACAGACCAGTTATTACCTGGTGGACGTAACTAGATCCTATCTCAGCTGTGCCTAGACAGACCAGTTATTATCTGGTGGACATAACTACTGTAGATTCAATCTCACATGTGTCTAGACAGACCATTTATTACCTGGTGGACATAACTAGATCCTATCTCAGCTGTGCCTAGACAAACCAGTTATTAACTGGTGGACATAACTAGAATCTATCTCAGCTGTGCCTAGACAGACCAGTTATTACCTGGTGGACATAACTAGATCCTACCTCAGCTGTGCCTAGACAGACCAGTTATTACCTGGTGGACATAACTAGATCCTATCTCAGCTGTGCCTAGACAGACCAGTTATTACCTGGTGGACATAACTAGATACTATCTCAGCTGTGCCTAGACAGACCAGTTATTACCTGGTTTACATAACTAGATCCTATCTCAGCTGTGCCTTGACAGACCAGTTATTAACTGGTGGACCTAACTAGATCCTATCTCAGCTATGCCTAGACAGACCAGTTATTACCTGGTGGACCTAACTAGATCCTATCTCAGCTGTGCCTAGACAGATCAGTTATTACATGGTGGACCTAACTAGATCCTATCTCAGCTGTGCCTAGACAGACCAGTTATTACCTGGTGGACATAACTAGATCCTATCTAAGCTGTGCCTAGACAAACCAGTTATTACCTGGTGGACATAACTAGATGCTATCTCAGCTGTTCCTAGACAGACCAGTTATTACCTGGTGGACATAACTAGATCCTATCTCAGCTGTGCCTAGACAGACCAGTTATTACCTGGTGGACCTAACTAGATCCTATCTCAGCTGTGCCTAGACAGACCAGTTATTACCTGGTGGACATAACTACTGTAGATTGTATCTCACATGTGTCTAGACAGACCAGTTATTACCTGGTGGACATAACTAGATCCTATCTCAGCTGTGCCTAGACAGACCAGTTATTACCTGGTGGACATAACTAGATCCTATCTAAGCTGTGCCTAGACAGACCAGTTATTACCTGGTGGACCTAACTAGATCCTATCTCAGATGTGCCTAGACAGACCAGTTATTACCTGGTGGACCTAACTAGATCCAATCTCAGCTGTGCCTAAACAAACCAGTTATTACCTGGTGGACCTAACTAGATCCTTTCTCAGCTGTGCCTAGACAGACCAGTTATTACCTGGTGGACCTAACTAGATCCTATCTCAGCTGTGCCTAGACAGACCAATTATTACCTGGTGGACATAACTACTGTAGATTCTATTTCACATGTGTCTAGACAGACCAGTTATTACCTGGTGGACATAACTAGATCCTATCTCAGCTGTGCCAAGACAAACCAGTTATTACCTGGTGGATATAACTAGAATTTATCTCAGCTGTGCCTAGACAGACCAGTTATTACCTGGTGGACATAACTAGATCCTATCTCAGCTGTGCCTAGACAGACCAGTTATTACCTGGTTGACATAACTAGATCCTATCTCAGCTGTGCCTAGACAGACCAGTTATTACCTGGTGGACATAACTAGATACTATCTCAGCTGTGCCTAGACAGACCAGTTATTACCTGGTGGACATAACTAGATCCTATCTCAGCTGTGCCTAGACAGACCAGTTATTACCTGTTGGACATAACTAGATCCTATCTCAGCTGTGCCTAGACAGACCAGTTATTACCTGTTGGACATAACTAGATCCTATTTCAGCTGTGCCTAGACAGACTAGTTATTACCTGGTGGACATAACTAGATGGTATCTCCGCTGTGCCTAGACAGACCAGTTATTACCTGGTGGACCTAACTAGATCCTATCTCAGCTGTGCCTAGACAGACCAATTATTACCTGGTGGACCTAACTAGATCCTATCTCAGCTGTGCCTAGACAGACCAGTTATTACCTGGTGGACCTAACTAGATCCTTTCTCAGCTGTGCCTAGACAGACCAGTTATAACCTGGTGGATATAACTAGATCTTATCTCAGCTGTGCCTAGACAGACCAGTTATTACCCGGTGGACATAACTAGATCCTATCTCAGCTGTGCCTAGACAGACCAGTTATTACCTGGTGGACCAAACTAGATCCTATCTCAGCTGTGCCTACACAGACCAGTTATTACCTGGTGGACATAACTACATCCTATCTCAGCGTAGGGATTCACCAAGGATTATCCGGAGAAATATCCTCTCAGTTGCCCTGCGGTTTTTTCCCGCCGGGCTTTATTTCTCCTTGTCTTGCTTCCCTCGGGTTCTTTTTGGCCCCTAGGTCTTCTTACCTCCGATGTCTTATTACCTTCGGGGTCTTAATGCCCCCGAGGTCTTCTTTCACCCAGGGTCAGAGGTGCGCGTGCTCTCTCTCCACTCCTCCAACACCTAATGACTCGTGGAAGCTGTTGTTTGTTGAAATATTCTCCCCACAACATGGTGGGGAACGGGCAAACATGAGAGCCCGTCAGGGAAAATGCAGAAAACGGCTCCAATGAAGGAGCAAAGCACGGACGGCAGACTGACAGACAGGGCAAGGGCGGCAGAGTAAGGGAACGAGGCGATGGTGGTGAGGCAACAGCCCGATGATCGACGAGGCGAAGGGGAGAGAGCGGGACACTGCACGGAGCCGATGGAAGGGGCGCCAGCAAGCTCAGGTAAAATCCCCAAACGACTCTGCGGTGGTTGGCGGCCGGCTGCTCGGATGTTCGTAGAGGGCAGAGAGGGACGAGAGCTTGGTAGACGAAACGGCGCCCATGGTAAGGGCGCCGAAGCTCAGGATCGAAGCGTCCTGACTCTGCCCTCAACCCCCATTCACTCGCTCCACCTCTCCACAGCAGCAGGTGGATGCACAAAGGTGGAGGCCCGGTCCAGGTGATCACGAGGGCACAGCCCCGGTCAAGGTATTGGTGGAGGGAGGGTGGTCGGCCAGGTATAGGGCGGACGAGCCTCAACCTCCTGGTGGGCTGACCAGGGCACTCCCTTAGATGGAGAGGAAAGGCCCGTCCCTCGGCTGAAACGACTGCTGTGGAGAGCTGGTCCCGCCGGGAACAGCGGTGGAGGTGTTGCCTCGGCGAGAGGTGGGCTGCGAGTGTCGTGGAAGCTTCGGCGAGGCCTTATATAGGTTTGGGATCGTAATTACCACCCGGGTAACATATGCCTAAAACCTGCCCGGTTACACAATAAACTGTTCGCCTTGAAACCCCCCGAAAACTCTGCTGAAAATCCATCAATGAAGAAAATGTCATGGAAAAAATACAGATACGAATATGTTACCAGGATATTCCACACAAACAAAAATAAGAACAGTTATGTTAATAAAAATAATAATAATAATAATAATAATAATAATAATAATAATAATAATAGCAATAATAATGATAATAATAGTGTTGATAATAATAATAATAATAATAATAATAATAATAATAATAATAATAATCATGATAATAATAATAATAATAATAATAATAATAATAATAATAATAAAATAATGATAATAATAATAATAATAATAATAATAATAATAATAATAATAATAATAATATTGATGATAATAATAATAATAATAATAATAATAATAATTATAATAATGATAATAATAGTGATGATAATAGTAATAATAATAATAATAATAATAATAATAATAATAATAATAATTATTATTATTATCATAATATTAATATTAATAATAATAAGAATAATAGTGATGATGATGTTGATGATGATGATAATGATAAAAACAAAAAATAATAATAATAATAATGATAATAATAATAATAATAATAATAATAATAATAATAATAATAATAATAATAATAACAATAATAATAATAACAACAACAATAATAATAATGATAATACCAATAATAATAATAACTAGAATGAAGATACTACCGGTAGTGATGATGATAGTAATGATAATTGAGATAGTGATGAAAGACGACGATGATCGTGATGATAGTGATGAAGACGATGATGATGATGATGATAATGATGACCGAGTCAGTTGAATGATGATATGCTGTGGTGATATGCTGTTCGATCGCGGGTTCGAATACTGGCTGGGGCAGGGAATAGATTAAGGATTTGGATTTCTTGAAAACAGACTCTTCTGATCTACCTTAACACCCGCCAACATGTAAAAACAACCTCACTAACACCAGTACACCAGTCCTCACTGAGAGAACCCTCGCTTGTATTTTAAAAGGACGGTGGGTGTTAGTGCCAAAATAATGACATGTAGAAGGTGTATGGTGTACACAGAGGGACTGCTGGGCCTCAGGGAACGAACTGTTAAACCTTTGGCCGGAGTCGGATGCGTAAAGAGTAAATAAAAATAAAAGTATAAACTGGTTATAGTAGTGAACACATTCCAGAGAACAGTAATTCAGTAATGGGTGATCTCTGCTAAGCTGAATAAAATCGTCTTGCGGCAGCAAGAATTAATGAAGACTGTCTCTGACCCCTTCACTACGAGGCCTGCCCTAAGCTGAATTAAATCGCTTATCCGTAGCAAGAATAAACTATAAAAATATGTCATCATGGTTAACCCCTTGAATCCAGGTGACGTCATTTTCAGTTTATTGCTGCTACCAGACCATTTTATTCAACTTAGGAATCACGTACTAAGGGAGACAAGGAAAGATAAAGAAAGAAAAAGGACATGAGAAAGACAGAACATAAAAGGAGCTCTTCGTATATAGGGTCGAACTGGAGACACCTTTGTTAGAGTCTCAGGTCGCTCCACCTTACTGCCCTTTGGCTTCTGCTTCCCTTGATGTTTTATTGATGGAGAATAAAGAGCGAGTAAGCAAGACATTAACGAAACAATTAGGAAAAAGATCAAAGCAAACAAGAAAAAGAAGAGTCAGAAAGAATGAACAAGAAATCAATCGAAAGAAAAAAGACAGAAGGAAAAGGAAAGAGGGAAGGAAAGAAGGAAATTAGAAAAATAAACATAAAAGGGACAGGAATTAAACAAATCCGGAACTAAACGAAAAGGAAAGAAAAATAGTGTGAACAAAATCAAACTCAATACACCTGTAATAATAATAATAATCCCAGGCCGCTGTACCTTTCTCCACATTGCCTTCTGCTTATCTTGGTGCTTATAATACTTTAATTCTTTGCCTATTTTAACTTGGCCTAAAATTGCCATCACTTCATCTTCACTGCCGAGCATTAACCAGCGACTCCAAAATATGGTGTTAGTCAGGAGGAAGTGTTATGTAAATGATGTATAGCCGAGGTAGTCTTAATCTACCATTCAACAACGGGAAATTTGCTGCAAAGAATAACGAAAACCTGCGCCAAGATATGGTGGACGAAGTATAGTGGCTGCTTAGACCTAATGCAGCTAATGGTGGTGGTGGTGGTGCAAATGATATAAGAAGGAAACGATTATTTGTTTAGATAGATTTGCATTGCCAGGGATGGTGATGGTGGTAGTGATGCTGAATGGTGATGATGATGATGATCATGTTCATGATGATGATCATGATGATGACAGTGGTGGTGGTTTTTGTGGTGGACATGATAACAAAAAGGCGGGGGGGGGGGTGACGAAAAAGAAGGCAGTCAATTTCCAAACCTTGGCTGCATAGACCCAGGCCGTTGGATTATGGGTCAGTCTCATATCTTCTTTCCTTATGTTTCATGTTCTTTTTCGTATCTGCAGACGATTTTATGGAACTTAAGGCAGACTTTTAGATCTGTTGGGGTTGGGTATCGTGTACATTAACTCCTGCTCTACTAGGGGGCTCTTAGCTGAATAAAATCGTCTCGTGGTTGCAAGAATAAAATATAAATTACCTCATCGTGTTGAAGGTGCATGATGTTGGTACAACGAACCCCTGCCACCTAATTTCCTGCTGTAGTTGTAGGAAGATAGATAGAAAGATAGCCATAAGTTGACCGAAAGATAGATTAAAACATAGTTTGGTATACATGAGCGTAGATAGATAGATGGACTGGCAGATGAATAAGCAGGTACGTAAATGAAGGGAGTAAGAGATACAAAAATATAAAAAAAGGCTACGAGTATAATGATTTTAGCTTGAACCCCAGCCGACCAGTGTGGAACTGTCAGTAGATGTTCAGTTCATAGTACTCATATACCTTCATAATGCTCTGTTTTTCAGTACTTTGATAAACATATAGGAAATCCCATATAGGTTTTTAATTGGTACTTTGGCCTTTGACCATAAGTGACCTTGAAAGGTCGAACTCAAGGTTATGGATATTCATGGGGCTATAACTCGAAACTCGCTGAGATAATTACTAATATCAGGTTACAGGAAGTCTCATATGAGCTTTCATTTGGCAACATAACCTTTGACCTTGAGTGACCTTGAACGGTCAAATGCAAGATGACGGATTTTCAGGGGGCTTAATCTGAAAACATTTGCGCCATGACCTTAGACTTTATTTTTGTACTGATGCTAAATTTCAGAAACAAGCCAGTATTTAACAACAATAAAAATGACTACTGTTTGGCGAGTTTTTTTGTGCCAGGCACCACTTGTTACTTATTATAACTCACCACACAAGTGGTGAGTTACATTATACTTGTCATTATTATTATTATTATTATTATTATTATTATTATTATTATTATTATTATTTATGAAGAAGTAAATTGTTGCTTCACTCAGTTTCAAAGTTACAGCTATCACACTTGACCATCTAAGTACCCCAGCTGGCGCCTTCAAATGATGCAGTATCATCCAGTTCCCAGTGCTGGTTTTCCAGTTACACCCAAAAACCACACACACACACACACAAAATGTATATTCGCGGATTCTCAAATACGACTACAGGTATTGTCTTGAAACTTTTGTGGGACATCGCCAAGGTCAGGGAGCAGGTCTGAAATGACTATGGGCTCATTTGGGCCAGCAGTTTCTGAGATTGCCAAGGGTCAATGGAAAGTAGTTTGGGCTCAGCCATTTTGCTCTGCGAGGATTATGTTGTCTTCACCTTCACCCAACGTGTTTGACACTCATCTAGGGAGGGCATAATACCTTCACTTCGAAGGAAACACTATATGAAGCATGTTGAAATCACCAGCTCTAGACAGGCATTGGGGACTAAATTGGCCCCTGCAGTCGAATTGAGGAAAAAGTTAAATAACCTTGTCATGTGGTGAATTGCTGACTGTCAAGTATGAATGCCCTTGACCCAAAACTTAAGATCACAGCCAAGGTCAAAGCTCAATTGGACAATTTGAAAAAAACTAGATAGTACTGAGCTACAGGCACCAAACTTGAACACCCAAGGTCAAGTTCAAAATTTGCTCATTTCTTTATGTACTGAGGTCACCTGCACAAGACGGATGACCCTGTAATGTGGTGTTACTAAAATTGCTGGAAGCAATATCCGTTTTCTTTTTCTTCGTCTTCTTCTTCTTCTTCTTCGTCTTAGTAGTAGTAGTAGTAGTAATAGTAGTAGTAGTAGTAGTAGCAGTATACTATCATCATTAAATGGTTATTACCACCATGATCATCAGTGGCAATGCAGATCAAATTAAGGAAATACAGGTTTTCACCTTTTTATAATAAACTAACCTCACATCACCACCGCGATCACCATTAACGATATTAGATGTAAGTCACCACTATAGGTCGTCCACCTTAAGCTGACAAAGATGCTTGATATTTGCATCAAAATTTGTCAATAATGTTATATTAATGCTTGCTTCGGCTCTACATCATTTACATAACACTTCCTCACGCTAGCACCATTTTCCAGAGTTTTTGTTACACCTCAGCATTTAAGACTGAGAGACGTAAGTTTTAGGCCAAGTTAAAGTGTACGGAGTATTAAAGCAATATAAACAGTATGATAGGTAGGAGGTGATATGGAGAAACGTGCATGGCCTGGCACTCTACTGTACCTGTACTGACTTCAGTTCTGCACATGGTATTCTGGGTCTCATTTTCTTTACTTCCCTCTCCTCTCTCTTATTTTCCTCAATACTGTCTTTGCTTTTACTTTTATTTATTTCTTGCTGTTCTCCTTGCATTCTGTTTCCTTCGTCCATACTTTATTCTTTCTCTTTTCAGTGGATTTAATTTTTGTTTCTCTTATACTTTGTTCTCGGTTCTGTCAGCTTTATTTATTTATTCTCTTTCCTTTTCCTTATATTTTCGGTTATACTCCTTATGCTTCTTGTTTTCCCCTCTTCTCTTCTTTCTTCTTTCACACTTTTTATTCTATTATCTCTTCTGTCTTCTTTTTATTTCATTTCCTATTTCATTATCTCCTTTTTTTTATTCCATTCTTTTGCTCTCAGGTCTTTTTCTCCTTTCATCTTTCCTTATCATTTTTCCTTCTCATCATGTTTCTTTTCCAACTTTTTTCACTTTCCTCTTCTTTTCATTGCCTATTTTAGTACAGCATCAAAAGTAATAAGACAGGTAGGAAATCAGATGTACAAACGTTCTTATCATCATTACTATCCTAATACCTATCAACATCATCATAACTACAACTGCCACTACCACCAGAAGCAACAACATCATAACTATCAGCACAGTCATATTAAAGTACTGAAAAACAGAGCATTATGAAGGTATATGAGTACTATGAACTGAACATCTACTGACAGTTCCACACTGGTCGGGTGGGGTTCAAGCTGAAATCATTATACTCGTAGCCTTTTTTATATATTTGTATCTCTTACTCCCTTCATTAAAGTATCTGTTTATTCATCTGCCAGTCCATCTATCTATCTACGCTCATGTATACCAAACTATGTATTAATCTATCTTTCGGTCAACTTATGGCTATCTTTCTATCTATCTTCCAACAACTACAGCAGGAAATTAGGTGTCTAGACAGACAAGTTATTACCTGGTGGACATAAGTAGATCCTATCTCAGCTGTGCCTAGACAGATCAGTTATTACCTGGTGGACATAACTAGATCCTATCTCAGCTGTGCCTAGACAGACCAGTTATTACCTGGTGGACCAAACTAGATCCTATCTCAGCTGTGCCTAGACAGACCAGTTATTACATGGTGGACATAACTACTATAGATTCTATCTCACATGTGTCTAGAAAGACCAGTTATTACCTGGTGAACATAACTAGATCCTATCTCAGCTGTGCCTAGACAGACCAGTTATTACCTGGTGGACATAACTAGATCCTATCTCAGGCGTGCCTAGACAGACCAGTTATTAACTGGTGGACCTAACCAGATCCTATCTTAGCTGTGCCTAGACAGACCAGTTATTACCTGGTGGACCTAACTAGATCCTGTCTCAGCTGTGCCTAGACAGACCAGTTATTATATGGTGGACCTAACTAGATCATATCTCATCTGTGCCTAGACAGACCAGTTATTACCTGGTGGACATAACTAGATCCTATCTGAGCTGTGCCTAGACAGACCAGTTATTACCTGGTGGACCTAACTAGATCCTATCTCAGCTGTGCCTAGACAAACCAGTTATTACCTGGTGGGCCTAACTAGATCCTATTTCAGCTGTGCCTAGACAGACCAGTTATTACCTCGTGGACATAACTAGATCCTATCTCAGCTGTGCCTAGACAGACCAGTTATTACCTGGTGGACCTAACTAGATCCGATCTCAGCTGTGCCTAGACAGACCAGTTATTACCTGGTGAACATAACTAGATCCTATCTCAGCTGTGCCTAGACAGACCAGTTATTACCTGGTGGACATAACTACTGTAGATTCAATCTCACATGTGTCTAGACAGACCAGTTATTACCTGGTGGACATAACTAGATCCTATCTCAGCTGTGCCTAGACAAACCAGTTATTACCTGGTGGACATAACTAGAATCTATCTCAGGTGTGCCTAGACCGACCAGTTATTACCTGGTGGACATAACTAGATCCTACCTCAGGTGTGCCTAGACAGACCAGTTATTACCTGGTGGACATAACTAGATCCTATCTCAGCTGTGCCTAGACAGACCAGTTATTACCTGGTGAACATAACTAGATCCTATCTCAGCTGTGCCTAGACAGACCAGTTATTACCTGGTGGACATAACTACTGTAGATTCAATCTCACATGTGTCTAGACAGACCAGTTATTACCTGGTGGACATAACTAGATCCTATCTCAGCTGTGCCTAGACAAACCAGTTATTACCTGGTGGACATAACTAGAATCTATCTCAGGTGTGCCTAGACCGACCAGTTATTACCTGGTGGACATAACTAGATCCTACCTCAGGTGTGCCTAGACAGACCAGTTATTACCTGGTGGACATAACTAGATCCTATCTCAGCTGTGCCTAGACAGACCAGTTATTACCTGGTGGACATAACTAGATACTATCTCAGCTGTGCCTAGACAGACCAGTTATTACATGGTGGACATAACTACTATAGATTCTATCTCACATGTGTCTAGACAGACCATTTATTACCTGGTGAACATAACTAGATCCTATCACAGCTGTGCCTAGACAGACCAGTTATTACCTGGTGGACATAACTAGATCCTATCTCAGCTGTGCCTAGACAGACCAGTTGTTAACTGGTGGACCTAACTAGATCCTATCTCAGCTGTGCCTAGACAGACCAGTTATTACCTGGTGGACCTAACTAGATCCTGTCTCAGCTGTGCCTAGACAGACCAGTTATTACATGGTGAACCTAACTAGATCATATCTCATCTGTGCCTAGACAGACCAGTTATTACCTGGTGGACCTAACTAGATCCTGGCTCAGCTGTGCCTAGACAGACCAGTTATTACATGGTGAACCTAACTAGATGATATCTCATCTGTGCCTAGACAGACCAGTTATTAACTGGTGAACATAACTAGATCCTATCTCAGCTGTGCCTAGACAGACCAGTTATTACCTCGTGGACCTAACTAGATCCTATCTCAGCTGTGCCTAGACAGACCAGTTAATACCTGGTGGACCTAACTAGATCCTATCTCAGCTGTGCCTAGACAGACCAGGTATTACCTGGTGGACGTAAGTAGATCCTATCTCAGCTGTGCCTAGACAGACCAGTTATTATCTGGTGGACATAACTACTGTAGATTCAATCTCACATGTGTCTAGACAGACCATTTATTATCTGGTGGACATAACTAGATCCTATCTCAGCTGTGCCTAGACAGACCAGTTATTACATGGTGGACATAACTACTATAGATTCTATCTCACATGTGTCTAGAAAGACCAGTTATTACCTGGTGAACATAACTAGATCCTACCTCAGCTGTGCCTAGACAGACCAGTTATTACCTGGTGGACATAACTAGATCCTATCTCAGCTGTGCCTAGACAGACCAGTTATTACCTGGTGGACATAACTAGATACTATCTCAGCTGTGCCTAGACAGTCCAGTTATTACCTAGTGGACATAACTAGATCCTATCTCAGCTGTGCCTAGACAGACCAGTTATTAACTGGTGGACCTAACTAGATCCTATCTCAGCTATGCCTAGACAGACCAGTTATTACCTGGTGGACCTAACTAGATCCTATCTCATCTGTGCCTAGACAGACCAGTTATTACCTGGTGGACATAACTAGATCCTATCTCAGCTGTGCCTAGACAGACCAGTTATTACCTGGTGGACCTAACTAGATCCTATCTCAGCTGTGCCTAGACAAACCAGTTATTACCTGGTGGACATAACTAGATCCTATCTTAGCTGTGCCTAGACAGACCAGTTATTACCTGGTGGACCTAACTAGATCCTATCTCAGCTGTGCCTAGACAGACCAGTTATTACCTGGTGGACCTAACTAGATCCTATCTCAGCTGTGCCTAGACAGACCAGTTATTACCTGGTGGACATAACTACTGTAGATTGTATCTCACATGTGTCTAGACAGACCAGTTATTACCTGGTGGACATAACTAGATCCTATCTCAGATGTGCCTAGACAGACCAGTTATTACCTGGTGGACATAACTAGATCCTATCTAAGCTGTGCCTAGACAGACCAGTTATTACCTGGTGGACCTAACTAGATCCTATCTCAGCTGTGCCTAGACAGACCAGTTATTACCTGGTGGACCTAACTAGATCCTATCTCAGCTGTGCCTAAACAAACCAGTTATTACCTGGTGGACGTAACTAGATCCTTTCTCAGCTGTGCCTAGACAGACCAGTTATTACCTGGTGGACATAACTAGATCCTATCTCAGCTGTGCCTAGACAGACCAGTTATTACCTGGTGGACCTAACTAGATCCTATCTCAGCTGTGCCTAGACAGACCAGTTATTACCTGGTGGACATAACTACTGCAGATTCTATTTCACATGTGTCTAGACAGACCAGTTATTACCTGGTGGACATAACTAGATCCTATCTCAGCTGTGCCTAGACAAACCAGTTATTACCTGGTGGATATAACTTGAATTTATCTCAGCTGTGCCTAGACAGACCAGTTATTACCTGGTGGACATAACTAGATCCTATCTCAGCTGTGCCTAGACAGATCAGTTATTACCTGGTTGACATAACTAGATCCTATCTCAGTTGTGCCTAGACAGACCAGATATTACCTGGTGGACATAACTAGATACTATCTCAGCTGTGCCTCGACAGACCAGTTATTACCTGGTGGATATAACTAGATCCTATCTCAGCTGTGCCTAGACAGACCAGTTATTACCTGTTGGACATAACTAGATCCTAACTCAGCTGTGCCTAGACAGACCAGTTATTACCTGGTGGACATAACTAGATCCTATTTCAGCTGTGCCTAGACAGACCAGTTATTACCTGGTGGACATAACTAGATGGTATCTCGGCTGTGCCTAGACAGACCAGTTATTACCTGGTGGACCTAACTAGATCCTATCTCAGCTGTGCCTAGACAGACCAATTATTACCTGGTGGACCTAACTAGATCCTATCTCAGCTGTGCCTAGACAGACCAGTTATTACCTGGTGGACCTAACTAGATCCTTTCTCAGCTGTGCCTAGACAGACCAGTTATTACCTGGTGGATATAACTAGATCTTATCTCAGCTGTGCCTAGACAGACCAGTTATTACCCGGTGGACATAACTAGATCCTATCTCAGCTGTGCCTAGACAGACCAGTTATTACCTGGTGGACATAACTAGATCCTATCTCAGCTGTGCCTAGACAGACCACTTATTACCCGGTGGACCAAACTAGATCCTATCTCAGCTGTGCCTAGACAGACCAGTTATTACTTGGTGGACATAACTAGATCCTATCTCAGCGTAGGGATTCGCCAAGGATTATCCGGAGAAATATCCTCTCAGCTGCCCTGCGGTTTTTTCCCGCCGGGCTTTATTTCTCCTTGTCTTTCTTCCCTCGGGTTCTTCTTGGCCCCTAGGTCTACTTACCTCCGATGTCTTATTACCTTCGGGGTCTTAATGCCCCCGAGGTCTTCTTTCACCCAGGGTCAGAGGTGCGCGTGCACTCTCTCCACTCCTCCAACACCTAATGACTCGTGGAAGCTGTTGTTTGTTGAAATATTCTCCCCACAACATGGTGGGGAACGGGCAAACATGAGAGCCCGTCAGGGAAAATGCAGAAAACGGCTCCAATGAAGGAGCAAAGCACGGACGGCAGACTGACAGACAGGGCAAGGGCGGCAGAGGAATGGAACGAGGCGATGGTGGTGAGGCAACAGCCCGATGATAGACGAGGCGAAGGGGAGAGAGCGGGACACTGCACGGCGCCGATGGAAGGGGCGCCAGCAAGCTCAGGTAAAATCCCCAAACGACTCCGCGGTGGTTGGCGGCCGGCTGCTCGGATGTTCGTAGAGGGCAAAGAGGGACGAGAGCTTGGTAGACGAATCGGCGCCGATGGCAAGGGCGCCGAAGCTCAGGATCGAAGCGTCCCGACTCTGCCCTCAACCCCCATTCACTCGCTCCAGCTCTCCACAGCAGCAGGTGGATGCACAAAGGGGAGGCCCGGTTCAGGTGATCACGAGGGCACAGTCCCGGTCAAGGTATTGGTGGAGGGAGGGTGGTCGGCCAGGTATAGGGCGGACGAGCCTCAACCTCCTGGTGGGCTGACCAGGGCACTCCCTAAGATGGAGAGGACAGGTCCGTCCCTCGGCTGAAACGACTGCTGTGGAGAGCTGGTCCCGCCGGGAACAGCGGTGGAGGTGTTGCCTCGGCGAGAGGTGGGCTGCGAGTGTCGTGGAAGCTTCGGCGAGGCCTTATATAGGTTTGGGATCGTAATTACCACCCGGGTAACATATGCCTAAAACATGCCCGGTTACACAATAAACTGTTCGCCTTGAAACCCCCCGAAAACTCTGCTGAAAATCCATCAATGAAGAAAATGTCATGGAAAAAATACAGATACGAATATGTTACCAGGATATTCCACACAAACAAAAATAAGAACAGTTATGTTAATAAAAATAATAATAATATTAATAATAATAATATTGATGATAATAATAATAACAACAATAATAATAATAATAAAAATAAAAATAATAATAATAATGATAATAATAATAATAATAATATTGATGATAATAATAATAATAATAATAATAATATTGATGATAATAATAATAACAATAATAATAATAATAATAATAATAATAATAATAATAATAATGATAATAATAATAATAATGATAATAATAGTGATGATAATAGTAATAATAATAATAATAATAATAATAATAATAATAATGATAATAATAATAATACCAATAATAATAATAACTACAATGAAGATAATAGTGCTGATGAGAGTAATGATAATGACGATAGTGATTGAAAGACGACGATGATAGTGACGATGATGACCGAGTCAGTTGAGTGGTGATATGCTGGGGTGATATGCTGTTCGATCTCGGGTTCGAATACTGGCTGGGGCAGGGAATAGATTAAGGATTTGGATTTCTTGAAAACAGACTCTTCTGATCTACCTTAACACCCGCCAACATGTAAAAACAACCTCACTAACACCAGTACACCAGTCCTCACTGAGAGAACCCTCGCTTGTATTTTAAAAGGACGGTGGGTGTTAGTGCCAAAATAATGACATGTAGAAGGTGTATGGTGTACACAGAGGGACTGCTGGGCCTCAGGGAACGAACTGTTAAACCTTTGGCCGGAGTCGGATGCGTAAAGAGTAAATAAAAATAAAAGTATAAACTGGTTATAGTAGTGAACACATTCCAGAGACCAGTAATTCAGTAATGGGTGATCTCTGCTAAGCTGAATAAAATCGTCTTGCGGCAGCAAGAATTAATGAAGACTGTCTCTGACCCCTTCACTACGAGGCCTGCCCTAAGCTGAATTAAATCACTTATCCGTAGCAAGAATAAACTATAAAAATATGTCATCATGGTTAACCCCTTGAATCCAGGTGACGTCATTTTTAGTTTATTGCTGCTACCAGACCATTTTATTCAACTTAGGAATCACGTACTAAGGGAGACAAGGAAAGATAAAGAAAGAAAAAGGACATCAGAAAGAAAGAACATAAAAGGAGCTCTTCGTATATAGGGTCGAACTGGAGACACCTTTGTTAGAGTCTCAGGTCGCTCCACCTTACTGCCCTTTGGCTTCTGCTTCCCTTGATGTTTTATTGATGAAGAATAAAGAGCGAGTAAGCAAGACATTAACGAAACAATTTGGAAAAAGATCAAAGAAAATAAGAAAAAGAAGAGTCAGAAGGAATGAACAGGAAATCAATCGAAAGAAAATAGACAGAAGGAAAAGGAGAGAGGGAAGGAAAGAAGGAAATAAAAAAAATAAACATAAAAGGGACAGGAATTAAACTAATCCGGAACTAAACGAAAAGGAAAGAAAAATAGTGTGAACAAAATCAAACTCAATACACCTGTAATAATAATAATCCTAGGCCGCTCTACCTTTCTCCACATTGCCTTCTGCTTATCTTGGTGCTTATAATACTTTAATTCTTTGCCTATTTTAACTTGGCCTAAAATTGCCATCACTTCATCTTCACTGCCGAGCATTAACCAGCGACTCCAGAATATGGTGTTAGTCAGGAGGAAGTGTTATGTAAATGATGTATAGCCGAAGTAGTCTTAATCTACCATTCAACAACGGGAAATTTGCTGCAAAGAATAACGAAAACCTGCGCCAAGATATGGTGGACGAACTATAGTGGCTGCTTAGACCTAATGCAGCTAATGGTGGTGGTGGTGGTGGTGCAAATGATATAAGAAGGAAACGATTATTTGTTTAGATAGATCTGCATTGCCAGGGATGGTGATGGTGGTAGTGATGCTGAATGGTGATGATGATGATGATCATGTTCATGATGATGATCATGATGATGACAGTGGTGGTGGTTTTTGTGGTGGATATAATGATAACAAAAAGGCGGGGGGGGGGGGTGACGAAGAAGAAAGCATTCAATTTCCAAACCTTGGCTGCAGAGACCCAGGCCGTTGGACATGGGTCAGTCTCATATCTTCTTTCCTTATGTTTCATGTTCTTTTTCATATCTGCAGACGATTTTATGGAACTTAAGCCAGACTTTTAGAACTGGAGGGGTTGGGTATCGTGTACATTAACCCCTGCTCTACTAGAGGGCTCTTAGCTGAATAAAATCGTCTGGTGGTTGCAAGAATAAAATATAAAATACCTCATCGTGTTGAAGGTGCATGATGTTGGTGCAACGAACCCCTGCCACCTAATTTCCTGCTGTAGTTGTAGGAAGATAAATAGAAAGATAGCCATAAGTTGACCGAGAGATAGATTAATACATAGTTTGGTATACATGAGCGTAGATAGATAGATGGACTGGCAGATGAATAAGCAGATACGTTAATGAAGGGAATGAGAGATACAAATATATAAAAAAAGGCTACGAGTATAATGATTTCAGCTTGAACCCCAGCCGACCAGTGTGGAACTGTCAGTAGATGTTCAGTTCATAGTACTCATATACCTTCATAATGCTCTGTTTTTCAGTACTTTAATATGACTGTGCTGATAGTGATGATGTTGTTGCTTCTGGTGGTAGCGGCAGTTGTAGTTATGATGATGTTGATAGGTATTAGGTTAGTAATGATGATAACAACGTTTGTACATCTGATTTCCTACCTGTCTTGTTACTTTTGATGCTGTACTGAAATAGGCAATGAAAAGAAGAGGAAAGTGAAAAAAGTTGGAAAAGAAACATGATGAGAAGGAAAAATGATTAAGGGAAGATGAAAGGAGAAAAAGTCCTGAGAGCAAAAGAATGGAATAAAAAAAAAAGGAGATAATGAAATAGGAAATGAAATAAAAAGAAGGCAGAAAAGATAATGGAATAAAAAGTGTGAAAGAAGAAAGAAGAGAAGAGGGGAAAACAAGAAGCATAACGAGTATAACCGAAAATATAAGGAAAAAGAAAGAGAATAAATAAATAAAGCTGACAGAACCGAGAACAAAGTATAAGAGAAACAAAAATTAAATCCACTGAAAAGAGAAAGAATAAAGTATGGACGAAGGAAACAGAATGCAAGGAGAACAGCAAGAAATAAATAAAAGTAAAAGCAAAGACAGTATTGAGGAAAATAAGAGAGAGGAGAGGGAAGTAAAGAAAATGAGACCCAGAATACCATGTGCAGAACTGAAGTCAGTACAGGTACAGTAGAGTGCCAGGCTGTGCACGTTTCTTTATATCACCTCCTACCTATCATACTGTTTATATTGCTTTAATACTCTGTACACTTTAACTTGGCCTAAAACTTACGTCTCTCAGTCTTAAATGCTGAGGTGTAACAAAGAACTCTGGAAAATGGTGCTAGCGTGAGGAAGTGTTATGTAAATGATGTAGAGCCGAAGCAAGCATTAATATAACATTATTAACAAATTTTGATGCAAATATCAAGCATCTTTGTCAGCTTGAGGTGGACGACCTATAGTGGTGGCTTACATCTAATATCGTTAATGGTGATCGCGGTGGTGATGTGAGGTTAGTTTATTATAAAAAGGTGAAAACCTGTATTTCCTTAATTTGATCTGCATTGCCACTGATGATCATGGTGGTAATAACCATTTAATGATGATAGTATACTACTACTACTACTACTACTACTGCTACTACTATTACTACTACTACTATTTTTTTTTATTTTTTTTTTTACAGAAATTTTACCTCCATCCATTGGGAATTATATTGTGAAGATCAAAACCAACCTTCCTAATACAGTTCACCATTTGGAGTTGTATTGTGAAGGTTAACACTAACCCTCATATTACAATCCGTTGGCCCTAAGCACGCCAACGGCTGTGGTTACCAACCATCTACTATTACTATTATTATTTTATTTTATTTTTCTATTTATTGATATTACAGTGTAAATAAAGACATTAAACTATTGGAGTCGCTGGTCTATGCGACTCTCGACCACTGTAGCTTCGTAATCCATACCCGCCAGAGAGACAGGCCTGAGGGCTGATGATCTTGTGCCCCTGAGACATAGCAGAGCAGACCTCACGAGGGAGAATGACAGTCGACATCTCATCCAGGCCATAACAGAACTCTGCGGTTGAAGTTTCTACTCAGAAAGAACATCTGCCAGTCTCGAATAGAATCTCACTGCCTCTGGACCCATTCCACCTGATGTCGTAAACACAAGGGGAGTGAATCGACCGTGGTCCACATGTTGGATCCTTTCTTGATAATTTCTATTTTTTTCGTGTTCATTCCTCTTGTGTGCAGCTTCGAGAGACAGTTCACGATGACATGCTGCCATGGGATCGAATATCCTGATGTCGAAGAACGCCCTCTGCCCACGTGTCCAGAAACCTCGAGCACTGACATCCACTCTCGCATCATTTGATGTGTTTGCTGTTCTGTGGGTGAAGTGCTCGCCGTCCAGGGGTAGCAGAGGTGGCTCAATCGTGACATCATGGCATATTTCCTGCAGCATTTTGGCAGTGAGGTCGCGTACTTCATCGTGTCGGATGCAAACAAAGCCTCCTTCTTGCATACCATTGCATGGTTTGCATCAAAGGCAGTGCCACAGGCACAGTGTTGAGGTAGGTTCTCTATTGGCCACCCATATCTCAAGGCTATGGCGTCAATAAATTCTTGTTTGTTGAAGTGGAAGCCTTTTGCCTTGAGAGGCAGGGTTGTGAGCCAGTTCGATGCCCCAACCTCCTGTGCAATTTCAACTCTTATGCACTGGTCTGGTGTTAGATGTTCGATTATGTACTGCAGCTGGTCTTTTTGTCTTGCTTCACGCTCCTTGCTTATCTGTGTCTTTATGTCTTTCTGTGTGTCTTTATGTCTTTCTGCCTTTGGTGGTCGATTTCACTCATCTCAACCTGGGCGCAGATCTTCTGTGACAAGGATTCGGTGAGCCTGAGTGAGTTTCTGTGTTCATAGCTTGCCTCGGCTACTGGATTTATAATGCCAAGGCCTCCCATCCTGGGTGGTAGTGCTAGAAGGTCCCTCTCTTCTGGTGTGGGGATGTGGCCATTGGTTAGAGATGGGAGGAATGAATCCCTGATTGCATCCTCCAGTGGTTGTAGCAGCAACTCGATGTCTGGTGTGGTCCTCATCACGAAGGTCCACTTGTGCTTTACACCATAGGTAAATGCACTGTATGCTGCATGAGGTTCTGTTTTTACGTGGCTGGATAGTGTATGAATTTCTTCTACCCATGTCTTTACCATATCACTCACATATTTGTCTTTGAATTCCTTAGTTCCAATCACAGCCCCTAGATGCCTCTGACCTTTCTTGGTCACTATCACGTTTGTGCCCCTAAATGCTTCTTGTGCATCTTGATAGTAAGCTGGTTTCACGATGAAGATGGACTTACTTGCATTAGGGTAGTAACCTATTTCAGGGCCAAGAGTTGTTACAAGGTCCCACCATTTCCTCACATCCTCAACCTTTCCAGCATCCGTGAGATCATCTGCATAGGCTACCTGTTTTATACTGGTGGCATCGTATTTGATCTGTTGTTGCAGCACTGTCATCGCCAGGGCGTACATAGCCATGGCGACGGGGTTCCCCTGGGTAGTTCCTTCTGTGGACTGGATTACACCGACATCGTGAGCAGCTGTCTTACCCACAATGTAGAGGTCTGCTGGTTCTTTGTAGGTGTTTTCCACATATTGGGCAAATGCTGGGCATTTAACCTTGATATTGTGCAGCATTGCCTCCCGGTTGATGGAATTAAATGCAATTGAGGCATCAATTAATAATACTGCCTGACAGTCCTCTTCCCCAAATATTTTCCTCATCGAGTGAACTGCTGCCTCACCTCCTGCCTGCTGGCCTGCACACACCTGGAGGTTGCCAACTGCCTGCTTCACATCATCTTTCACCACCTCCATGATGCATTTTCCTATAATCCGTCTTAAGACTTCACCCACCCCGATGGGCCTGCATCCAGGGTTCTTATCAAGGGGGATTAGTCTGCAAGCCGTCAGTGCTTCGATGTTATTGCACTGCCTTGAAGCCAGCTTCCTCGCCAGTGAGGCAATGGTGTTACATAGGTCTGTTGCTACCTCCCCAAACTTGATGTTACTGAGGATTACTCGCCAAGATTTTGCATCCAGGCCTGACGGTCCTGCCCCTCCCTGTGTGTGCATTGCCTTCCTCCACACCATATCTCCAGTTATCCTGTCATATATGATGGGATTGGGAGGAGTGTAGTTGCCGTCAAGCTTTGACTGGGCACTTGCTTGTCGTGCAGTCTGGTGTTTTTCTTTTAGTTGTTGCATTGTTTCATCTGTCAGGTCAAGTACTCCGTTTGGTGATTCAGCTGACAGGGATCTTGTTGCCATTGAGACCTTCCCCTGTCTCATCTTGCTGCCAAAAATCCTTGAAACATCGTTGGTATTCTGAATTCTTCTGCCTCGGTTGTTTATTCTCATCTGCAAGGCCCTTGCTTCCTCAAGTAGGTTGTCGATTTCACCTCTTTTCCATGTATCAACCCGCCTTTGGATGGCCTTAATATTTTCTGCAATGGTAGCTCTTGGGCGGGTCTTGTTGAGGAAGAGATGTGGTATTAGTGCAAGGACCTTAAGAGAGAATGAGGCAATGGGTGTGTTATTGTTGTAGTTTTCTCTCAGGCGAGTGATTTCCTTGATCATGTCAGTTGTAGCATTGCATTTGGGAGGTTCAGAAAGGTTACTTGAAGACCATCCAACTATTTCATTATATGTGGTGTTCACCCAGGTTACTGCATTTTCTCGGGATTTGCCCATCCAGTATGTGGGACGACCGTCTCGCACATACCTGTGAGGCTGTTCTGCTTCCTCGTTGTTTGTGTCACTACCGTTCTGAGGACGTATAATACCTGGATGATTCCCTCTTTCATGCACTCCTCTATGGTGGTCTTCATCCTGAGTTTCATTATTATTATAAACCTCATGATGTTCCTCACCCCCAGCTTCACTACTATTCACTTCCCCATGGTGATTTAACCCACCCAGCGCTTCCATATCTCTCGCATCTTGGCGTCCATCCCTATCCCTTGCTTCACCACGGGGTCTTTCACCACCACGCATGTCCGTGTGATCGTGCATATTGTCAGTGACCGCCCCATCAATTACCATGTCACCAATCTGTCGCCTGCCATGTTGGAAGCGGTCAAGTGCCGCTTCTGGTGGGCTGTGATTCCCTAACACATTCATACAGAAAGGTCCCATCCTACAGTATGTACACGGTGACCTGTTTGTTGCACATGAGCACCTGATACACTTATGCTGCCTACTGGAGCACTGACAACAATAGTGTGGCGAGGCCATGGTGTTAAAGTTTTTATACTATGGTACAGTATTAACAATAATAATTATGGCTACTTTTTGTAGTTCTTTTAAGTAAAAATTAAATATAATGTTACTAGACCTACTGTTTTACTATACGAATTTTAAATTTAGATTTGATATAAATGAAGAATGTGATTGTTTTACTTCTATTTTTGTAGATAATATGATTAAGTTATGAAGCAGTTTGCTCGTTTTTCTCTAGTTTTGCATATCAGTTAATATCTAATTGTTCTGTCTTATACTAATAATCGACTGAACTGATAATGTTATGTATTTAAAGTTTGATATGAAGTAAAACAACGCTTCTTTGTTCAAGGGTTTAGTAGGTGGCCAATTGGTGTGGTGCAATAATGTGGAGCCTTGTTTATTGGTAATGGGTTCTCAGGCTTTAAGGTGTAGGGGTGAGGGTGGTGTGTGGCGTAGCGGCAGTGTGTGTGTGTGTGTGTGTGTGTGTGTGTGTGTGTGTGTGTGTGTGTGTGTGTGTGTGTGTGTGTGTGTGTGTGTAGTTTAGTGATATTGGGTCTTCAGACGCTATGGTATAGGGGTGATTGTGGTGTGGTGTGTGGTGTTGGGACTGTGTGTGCGTGTGTATGTGTTGGTGTTGTGACATGTGATGTGTGATGTGTGGTTGTGGTGTGTTGTGGGGGTAAGATAGAGGTACCTTGGCATTAACAAGGTTTGTTTAGTATTTCTTCTGAATACAAAAGAGAATTTTGAGAGGATTGAGTAAGTAGTTCTAGTCTGTAATTTTATGGAGTTTACATTAGTCCTATTATATAGATATTATATTAAAAATACTCTTATTACTATTGTATTTAATAATAATAGTGTAATTAAAACTAGGGTACTGTGTTTAAATTTGTTATTTAATTGAAGTTATATTTATCAATTTTATATATTAAAATTAAAGTTTTAATTATTACTGTACTATTTATTATTATATTATAAACTTATCTACAATGATTGGTTATATATTTATACGATGAGATTCTATGTATAATATGCTTTATAGTTATTTAAGAACAGTCATTGTGTGTGTGTCTCTGTATGTATGATGTGTTTACATTACAGTGTCATCTAAGGTGTGTATAAGATTCCCTAACTAAATGTGTCTGTATGCCACACTTCTATACCACCTGGCTATACTGGTGGTGTGTATGTAGGAGATTGTTGTATAGTTAGTGGTAGTTGTTGTTATATTTAGTGTTTGATACAGTGTTTATAAAGTATTATTAGGTGGTGTGTATGCCAGTGATCAGTGGGTGATATTCAGTGTGGCAACAGCTGATGTGTTAGGGAAAGGGAGTTAATGCTCCAAGGATAATGGAGTGAGCAAGAGGTGTGTGACAGGCATCCCACGTCTCATTGTTATTTGTGGACAAAGTTAATAATTGAAAAATAGGCTTCAAAGAGGTACTTATTTTGTAAGTGAGGGTGGCGATACTTATATTCTGGGTGTGTGGGGCAGCGCACATGTGGTGGCGGGGTCCCGGGTGGCTGATGATGTAATGTATGGTGTTGACACCAGTCCAGATAACCCTCTCAGGTCAGCACCTCGCTCGCTAACGGTCCTTTCACACACACACACACACACACACACACACACACACACATACCCTTCCTCCCCCTCACACCGTAGTTTTCACAATTATTCACATTTTGCAAGCTATATATAGCTGATATTTATGATTTTCTTTCACATATGCATCAGTGTCCACTTTATGGTGGAGTGGGTATCAATTTCTAAGAGCCCAGAATCATTTTTACTATGATTTCGAGACGATAACACGGAGCGCCTGGCACACGTCCTCTCACTCCACCACCCAGAACACTACTACTACTACTACTACTATTACTACTACTACTACTACTATTACTAGTACTACTACTACTACTACTAAGACGAAGAAGGAGAAGAAGAAGAAGACGAAGAAGAAAAAGAAAACGGATATTGCTTCTAGCAATTTTAGTAACACCACATTACAGGGTCATCCGTCTTGTGCAGGTGACCTCAGTACATAAAGAAATGAGCAAAGTTTGAACTTGACCTTGGCTGTTCAAGTTTGGTGCCTGTAGCTCAGTACTATCTAGTTTTTTTCAAATTGTCCAATTGAGCTTTGACCTTGGCTGTGATCTTAAGTTTTGGGTCAAGGGCATTCATACTTGACAGTCAGTAATTCACCACATGACAAGGTTAGTTAACTTTTTCCTCACTTCGACTGCAGGGGCCAATTTAGTCCCCAATGCCTGTCTAGAGCTGGTGATTTTCACATGCTTCATATAGTGTTTCCTTCGAAGTGAAGGTATTATGCCCTCCCTAGAAGAGTGTCAAACACGTTGGTTGAAGGTGAAGACAACAAAATCCTCGCAGAGCAAAATGGCTGAGCCCAAACTACTTTCCATTGACCCTTGGAAATCTGAGAAACTGCTGGCCCGAATGAGCCCATAGTCATTTCAGACCTGCTCCCTGACCTTGGCGATGTCCCACACAAGTTTCAAGTCAGTACCTGTAGTCGTATTTGAGAATCCGCGAATATGCTTTTTGTGTGTGTGTGTGTGTGTGTGATTTTTGGGTGTAACTGGAAAACCAGCACTGGGAACTGGATGATACTGCATCAAATGAAGCCGCCAGCTGGGGTACTTAGATGGTCAAGTGTGATAGGCCAAGTTAAAATAGGCAGAGAATTTAAGTATTATAAGCACCAAGATAAGCAGAAGGCAATGTGGAGAAAGGTAGAGCGGCCTGGGATTATTATTATTATTACAGGTGTATTGAGTTTGATTTTGTTCACACTATTTTTCTTTCCTTTTCGTTTAGTTCCGGATTTGTTTAATTCCTGTCCCTTTTTTGCTTATTTTTCTAATTTCCTTCTTCCCTTCCCTCTTTCCTTTTCCTTCTGTCTTTTTTCTTTCGATTGCTTTCCTGTTCATTCCTTCTGACTCTTCTTTTTCTTGTTTGCTTTGATCTTTTTCCTAATTGTTTCGTTAACGTCTTGCTTACTCGCTCTTTATTCTTCATCAATAAAACATCAAGGGAAGCAGAAGCCAAAGGGCAGTAAGGTGGAGCGACCTGAGACTCTAACAAAGGTGTCTCCAGTTCGACCCTATATACGAAGAGCTCCTTTTATGTTCTTTCTTTCTCATGTCCTTTTTCTTTCTTTATCTTTCCTTGTCTCCCTTAGTACGTGATTCCTAAGTTGAATAAAATGGTCTGGTAGCAGCAATAAACTAAAAATGACGTCACCTGGATTCAAGGGGTTAACCATGATGACATATTTTTATAGTTTATTCTTGCTACGGATAAGCGATTTAATTCAGCTTAGGGCAGGCCTCGTAGTGAAGGGGTCAGAGACAGTCTTCATTAATTCTTGCTGCCGCAAGACGATTTTATTCAGCTTAGCAGAGATCACCCATTACTGAATTACTGTTCTCTGGAATGTGTTCACTACTATAACCAGTTTATACTTTTATTTTTATTTACTCTTTACGCATCCGACTCCGGCCAAAGGTTTAACAGTTCGTTCCCTGAGGCCCAGCAGTCCCTCTGTGTACACCATACACCTTGTACATGTCATCATTTTGGCACTAACACCCACCGTCCTTTTAAAATACAAGCGAGGGTTCTCTCAGTGAGGACTGGTGTACTGGTGTTAGTGAGGTTGTTTTTACATGTTGGCGGATGTTAAGGTAGATCAGAAGAGTCTGTTTTCAAGAAATCCAAATCCTTAATCTATTCCCTGCCGCAGCCAGTATTCGAACCCGCGATCGAACAGCATATCACCACAGCATATCACCACAGCATATCACCACTCAACTGACTCGGTCATCATCATCACTATCATCGTCGTCTTTCATCACTATCGTCATTATCATTACTATCATCAGCACTATTATCTTCATTCTAGTTAGTATTATTATTGGTATTATTATTATTATTATTATTATTATTATTACTATTATCATCACTATTATTATCATTATTATTGTTATTATTATTATTATTGTTATTATTATTATCATCAATATTATTATTATTATTATTATTATTATTATTATTATTATTGTTATCATTATTTTATTATTATTATTATTATTATTATTATTATTATTATTATTATCATGATTATTATTATTATTATTATTATTATTATTATTATTATTATTATTATCAACACTATTATTATCATTATTATTGCTATTATTATTATTATTATTATTATTATTATTTTTATTAACATAACTGTTCTTATTTTTGTTTGTGTGGAATATCCTGGTAACATATTCGTATCTGTATTTTTTTCATGACATTTTCTTCATTGATGGATTTTCAGCAGAGTTTTCGGGGGGTTTCAAGGCGAACAGTTTATTGTGTAACCGGGCAGGTTTTAGGCATATGTTACCCGGGTGGTAATTAGGCTCCCAAACCTATATAAGGCCTCGCCGAAGCTTCCACGACACTCGCAGCCCACCTCTCGCAAAGGCAACACCTCCACCGCTGTTCCCGGCGGGACCAGCTCTCCACAGCAGTCGTTTCAGCCGAGGGACGGGCCTGTCCTCTCCATCTAAGGGAGTGCCCTGGTCAGCCCACCAGGAGGTTGAGGCTCGTCCGCCCTATACCTGGCCGACCACCCTCCCTCCACCAATACCTTGACCGGGGCTGTGCCCTCGTGATCACCTGGACCGGGCCTCCCCTTTGTGCATCCACCTGCTGCTGTGGAGAGGTGGAGCGAGTGAATGGGGGTTGAGGGCAGAGTCGGGACGCTTCGATCCTGAGCTTCGGCGCCCTTACCATCGGCGCCGTTTCGTCTACCAAGCTCTCGTCCCTCTCTGCCCTCTACGAACATCCGAGCAGCCGGTCGCCAACCACCGCAGAGTCGTTTGGGGATTTTACCTGAGCTTGCTGGCGCCCCTTCCATCGGCGCCGTGCAGTGTCCCGCTCTCTCCCCCTCGCTTCGTCGATCATCAGGCTGTTCCCTCACCACCATCGCCTCGTTCCCTTCCTCTGCCGCCCTTGCCCTGTCTGTCAGTCTGCCGTCCGTGCTTTGCTCCTTCATTGGAGCCGTTTTCTGCATTTTCCCTGACGGGCTCTCATGTTTGCCCGTTCCCCACCATGTTGTGGGGAGAATATTTCAACAAACAACAGCTTCCACGAGTCATTAGGTGTTGGAGGAGTGGAGAGAACGCACGCACACCTCTGACCCTGGGTGAAAGAAGACCTCGGGGGCATTAAGACCCCGAAGGTAATAAAACATCGGAGGTAAGAAGACCTAGGGGCCAAAAAGAACCCGAGGGAAGCAAGACAAGGAGAAATAAAGCCCGCCGGGAAAAAACCGCAGGGCAACTGAGAGGATTTTTCTCCGGATAATCCTTGGTGAATCCCTACGCTGAGATAGGATCTAGTTATGTCCACCAGGTAATAACTGGTCTGTCTAGGCACAGCTGAGATAGGATCTAGTTATGTCCACCAGGTAATAACTGGTCTGTCTAGGCACAGCTGAGATAAGATCTAGTTATGTCCACCAGGCAATAACTGGTCTGTCTAGGCACACCTGAGATAGGATCTAGTTATGTCCACCAGGTAATAACTGGTCTGTGTAGGCACAGCTGAGACAGGATCTAGTTATGTCCACCAGGTAATAACTGGTCTGTCTAGGCACAGCTGAGATAGGATCTAGTTATGTCCACCAGGTAATAACTGGTCTGTCTAGGCACAGCTGAGAAAGGATCTAGTTATGTCCACCAGGTAATAACTGGTCTGTCTAGGCACAGCTGAGATAGAATCTACAGTAGTTATGTCCACCAGGTAATAACTGGTCTGTCTAGGCACAGCTGAGATAGAATCTACAGTAGTTATGTCCACCAGGTAATAACTGGTCTGTCTAGGCACAGCTGAGATAGGATCTAGTTATGTCCACCAGGTAATAACTGGTCTGTCTAGGCACAGCTGAGATAGGATCTAGTTATGTCCACCACGTAATAACTGGTTTTTCTAGGCACAGCTGAGATAGGATCTAGTTATGTCCACCAGGTAATAACTGGTCTGTCTAGTCACAGCTGAGATAGGATCTAGTTATGTCCACCAGGTAATAACTGGTCTGTCTAGTCACAAGGGAGATGGGATCTAGTTATGATTTTTTTTTTTTTTGCAGGTAAGACTGCCTTCCTCGCTGCAAGTGACGCCAACTTCCTTTCCTTTGCAGTTGGCATCGATAGTCTGTTAAGGTAACGCTATCTTCGTTAATTTTACTGACAGCGACTTCTCTCTCTCTCTCTCTCTCTCTCTCTCTGACCCCTCGGGATGGTGAGAGAGATCACTTTTCCAGTACTCATGCTTGTCGTTCTAGGCAACTAAAAGGAGAAGGAGCCTTTTTATGTACAGTCTTTCCCTGCTTACTGTGTTGTTTTCTTTTATATCACCTCTGTCTCCTTGATATTTCCTTGTTTCTTCCGGCCTTTATTTCCCTCTACTCCTATGGGGTTAAACATTTGATATTATGATTGGAGCAGTTTAAGGCCCTCCCACTAACACCGTCCCTTCCTCCTTGTCGTCTAACGCCAAACCTTTTTATCATCAAGCCGCTTCATCGCCAAAACCGCTTGATTGCCAGCATCAGTGCCATGTAGCCAATTTGTGGTTTGGTGTTTGTTTTTCTTTATTCCTTCCTTCCTAGGATCTCGTTATTCCACCAGTTAATAACTGGTCTCTCCAAGAACAAACTTTGTGTGTAGAAGTACTATCTGAAATAAGCTCTAGTGTTAGGACACACACACACACACACACACACACACACACACACACACACACACACACACACACACACAATTCAGGAACGGGTGCTCCTCCTTTTTGACAGGAAAAAAAGTCCCTTCCTTTTGCTGGAACTCTTGCCATTTTATGGTTACAGGAAATGAACAAGCTTATCCTCCGGGGAGGTGGGGGGAGGGATGAATACTTCCCTAGTATTCCTGCCTGTCTTAAGGGGCTATCAGCCCTCCTTCACCTTTAAAGTCTTACCAGTATTTTAAAATTCCCGTTTAAGTTGGAAAGATAATGTTTATCCCGCTGGGTTGAAGCTGTTTACTGCTTCTCCTTATTATAGCTTTTGCTTCTTGAGGTCCTAGTTGTACTATGCTACTTTGTTTTCACACGACTTAAGTTTTATCAAAGCTAGATTTCTATTCTTCTGCCTCCTAATACATCCGTTCCATAACACTTACTCATGCTAGCACCATATTCTAACTTTATTTGTTATAGCTCAGCATTCAAGACTGAGAGATGGATATTTTAGGCCAAGTTAAAATGTACAGAGTATTAGAGCAATATAAACAGTATGACAGGTACGAGGCGATATGAGGAAAGGTGCAGCGGCCTGGCACTTTACTGCACCTGTACTGAGTTCAGTCCTGCACAGTTTATCTTCTAGGTCTCCTTTTCTTTACTTCCCTCTCCTCTCCCTTATATTCCTTATTGCTGTCATTGCTTTTACTTTTATTTATTCTTTACTTGCTCCCCTTGCTTGCTGTTTCATTCTTCCTTACATTTTTCTTTCTCTTTTCATTGTATATTCCTTATATGATTTTTTCTCTTATACGTTGTTCTTCAGTTCATTCGGCATTTTTATTTATTCACTTTTATCATCTTTTTAGTTATATTTCCGGTTATAATCGTTATGTTTCTTGTTTTTCCCTCGTCCCTTCTTTCTTTCTCCTCTCATATTATTTAGTCTTGTTTCTTTTCTATATTCTTTTTATTTCACTTCCTGTTTCATTATTTCCATTTTATATTCAGTTTTCTTGCTCTCAGGTCTATTTTTTCTTTTTTTCTTTCTTTTCTTCCTTCTTTATCATTTCTTTATATTCTCCTATTTCTTTTTTCACTTTTTCCTTTTCATTCTCTGTCACAATACAGCATCTAAAGTTGCAGTAGGGGTAGGAGACCAGAAGAACTAATATTATCATCATTACTAACCAACGACATATCAACATCATCAAAACTACCACTGCCACCACCAGCACAAAAACAGCATCATCATTATCATCACAGTCACAGTAAGATACTTAAAAACTGAGAGTATCATGATGAAGGTATATGAGTATTATGAAGAGATCATCGACATTGCGTGGCGGGAATTCAAGCTGAAATCATCACTATCGCTATTTTTTTTTATATATTTATATCTTCCACTCCCTCCCTTAATGTATCGGCATATTCGTCTGTCAGTCCGTCTGTGTATCTACGTTGTTGTTTTATACCAATTAATTTATTAACCTATCTATCTATCTTTTGATCTTTGATCTACATAATATCTATCTGTCTATCTTCCCACAACTACATTAGGTGGCCAGGGTTCGTCGTATGTACATCATGCACCTTCTTGCTACCACCTGACGCTTTTATTCCGCTAAGAGCCCTCTAGTAGGGCAAGGGTTACTGTAGACGATATCCAACCCCTCCAGTTCCAAAAATCTGCCCCAAGCTGCATAAAATATTCTGTAGACACAAAAATACCATAAAAAAGAACGAGGAAATGAAATTGGCCAGAGTCCAACGGCCTGGGTCTCTGCAACCCAGACAAGGAGGTCGATTGCCTTCTTCTTCGTCTACTTTATTTATTTTTTCCTGATCATCATATCGTACCACAAACACCACTACCACCACCATCATTATCATCATCACTATTCAGCATCACTACAACCATCACCATCCCTGGCTGTGCAGATCAAACTAAACGTTTTTTTTTTTTTTCTTCGCAAATATTATCATCACTACTTTTTCGGCATAATTAACTTCAAAACTACCCTACATCACCACACCCACCACCATCACCATTAGCTGCATTACTGAAGATCTAAGCAGCCGCTAGAGTTCGTACAGCTTATATTGGAGTAGGTTTTCGTTATCTCGCAGCAAATTTCCTGTAGCTGAATGGTAGATTAAGACAACTTCGGCTATACATCTTTTCCATAACACTTCCTCCTGACTAACACCATATTCTAGAGTCTCTTGTTAAGCTCAGCACTGAAGATGGAGCGATGGCAATTTTAGGCAAAGTTAAAGTAGACAGAAAATTAAAGTATAAGCACCAAGATATGCAGAAGGCGATATGGAAAAAAAAAAAAGTAGGCAGACCTGGGATAATTATAATTATAGGTGTAGAGAGTTTGATACTTATTAGTTTGACCTTCTTTTATTTACTTTCATACCCTTTTCCTCGTTCATCCTACATTTTCCCTTCTTATTTAGTTCACAATTTATTTCATTCCTGTCAATTTTTTCTTTCCGTAGCTTCCTTCATTCCTTCCCTTTTCCCCATCTTTGTATCTTCCATTCTGTCGTTTTCCTTTTCATTTGTTCTGTCTTTTTCTTGTTATGTCTTGTCACATTTTTTATAACATTATTTCGTTTCTTTCTTACTTACTACTTGTTTTTTTGTCTCTTTTCTGTCTTCACTATTTTCCAGCAATAAAACCTCAAGGGAAGTAGAAGCCAAAGGGAAGACTCTAACAAAGGTGTCTCCAGTTCGACCCTATATACGAAGAGTTCCTTTTATGTTCTTTCTTTCTCATGTCCTTTTTCTTTCTTTATCTTTCCTTGTCTCCCTTAGTACGTGATTCCTAAGTTGAATAAAATGGTCTGGTGGCAGCAATAAACTAAAAATGTATATGAGAGAGGGGGCTGTGAGTTGGGAGCAGGGCAGTGAAATGACGGGGGACAGGACGACGTGGAGGCGATTTGTTTGTGGCCACCCCAAACGGGATTGAGGCGTCTGGCAATAGATAGATAGATAGACGTCACCTGGATTCAATGGGTTAACCATTATGACACTTTTTTATAGTTTATTCTTGCAACGGATAAGCGATTTAATTCAGCTTAGGGCAGGCCTTGTAGTGAAGGGGTCAGAGACAGGCTTCATTAATTCTTGCCGCCGCAACACGATTTTATTCAGCTTAGCAGAGATCACCCATTACTGAATTACTGTTCTCTGGAATGGTGCAACACAGGTATACCTAGTTTTTATTATTTTTTATTTACTCCTTATGTGTCCAGCTCTGGCCATAGGATTAACAGTTTTGTTCCCTGAGGCTCTGCAGTTCTTTGTACCATACACCTGCCACGTGTCATCACTTCCACGCTAATATACATGACGTGTGTTGGTGTTAGTGGGGGTGGTTTACAAAAATCCAAATCCTGAAACTGTTCTCTGCCCACGCGGGAGTAGGTGAGAATGGGTGGGGAAAAGGAGTGTGTATTATTGTGGGTAACAGATGGAAGGAGAATATAAGAGAATATGGATCAGTTGGCTCAAGGATTGGATGGGTAAGACTGAAAGTTGGACAACAAATGTAGGCAATTGTGTGCATGTATGCGTCAATGCAAGACCGTGCAAACAGAGTGAGAAAAGAGTTCTGGACAAAGTGTGCATGGAAAAGTTTGAAAGGAATGAGTGTTTCTGACTGGATATATGAATGGAAAAGTAGGGAGTGTGAAGTGGATGGAGTAGTTGGTGAGTGGGGTGTGCCTGCAGAGATGGATGAGAATGGCAGTGCTTTAGTGGACATTTGTGCCTGGAGGGGGATGGTGATAGCCAGTACCCTCTTCAGGCACAAAATGATCCACAGGTATACGTGGCGAGTGATGAGAAGGGTGGATGGTGAACTGCATGAATGGGAGGCAATAACTGATTATGAATGTGTGGATGGCAGGATAAGAAGGTGTGTAATGGATGCAAGAGTATATAGAGGTTGGGGAAGTGGACTCTCTGACCACCATTTGGTGGTGGTCAGGATCAGTGTCCAAACGAAATGGAGAAATAGAATGAGGGTGTCACGAATTCGCGCGATCATATATCTAAACAAACTCGTGACACTGAACTTTCGTGGGAAACCGCGAATTCTAGTGAATTCCCATAAGTATCACTCAGTCAACCGCCACTTATCCACCCGATCGGGAGTGTTTTCACAACATTCTTCACTGTTTCATAAGTGATCGTCCTTGTGCACGACATTAGCGCTTTCGCTGAGTGATTTATTATGGGTGTGTTTCGCTCACTCTCCTTCCGTTAGCTGTTACCAGTTAGCAGCTGGCCTCAGTCCACGCCTTGCTTGTTTGAATTTAGTCAGGATTAGAGCGCCATGGGACTAGGTTCGTTGGCACGGCTTGGAGCAGCATGTGTACAGTGAGTTCCTAAATCCCCACCTACCGTGAACCAGTGAGAGGTTTAGCGTGTGCAGCATCTGTCCTATGCATCGATGCCCCAGTTTCCGCTTAGCCCACTTTTCTGACCAGTATTTCTTTTCGTTTTTCCTAGGCTTAAGAGTTTAGCTTTTGAGTGAGCGGGTGAGTGTGTCCTTCTTATTTTGAATTCATTTGAGACTCATGTAATGTAAATTTGTTTCATTGTAATTAATAAATTAACAGTTCTTTTTCTTGGGCTTAATGTAATGTAAACTCGTGTTTTATTTCTCCACATTAAGCTTATTTTAGTTATAGCTCCTAGTTTGCATACATGCTTTGCATTATTCATAAATGGTACTTAGGCCAGTCCTTTTGTATTAAGCTTAAAATCCGTTGTGCAACCAGGAGTTAATGCACCGGCAAGAATTTGTGTATCATTAATACCATTAGATATTGATTGTCAGGGATGGAGTCACTTTCTCCAGAGGCTATCAGTACCAATAAACAGCACGTGTGAGTA
Organism: Coenobita brevimanus; assembly: GCF_032717465.1. NCBI lineage: Eukaryota > Metazoa > Arthropoda > Malacostraca > Decapoda > Coenobitidae > Coenobita > Coenobita brevimanus. The sequence continues at coordinate 4,268,395 of NC_137022.1, forward strand.
ATTAGTCTCTGCTGTGTACTGTTGAGAAAGTTTATAAATACTCATCCTTAGAGAATTGGCAAAGTAAGCCGGCATAAAGTAAATCATTGCCTGATTTTCACAAGTCAATTCATTGTCCTGTTCTCAAGTAACATTTTAAAGTATCAAGTATTATTGAATATTATTCTTTAATATTGCATATTCTAAAAAACCCCGTGACATCTGGCAACCTCACCAGGATATTAACTCCTAGCTGTAAAGTTATTCACGAGATAATACTCACTCACTCATACTTACGTATTTTTAAAAGTCTATAGGCACTATCTTACTGGTGATTTTTATTTCATTTTTATCAATTTTAAATAATAGTTTTCACAGTCAGTGTTTTGTTTAATTTTTTTTTCTTTACCAGTCTAACTACATAAAATTGGTCAACACTAACCTGTGCCTATATTCTTTATTCTCGATTATTGTCATCTTTCTCTGCAAAATAGCAGGCAGTGCTTAGTCTCTAGTTCACTTAGATTGGCTTAGCATCATGTCTACTTCTATGTACAGGAAGCTAAAGATATGGGGCTTACAGACCCCAAAGAAGTAAAGGATTACGTCCTCTCTCGGCTTAATTATGAGCAGCAACGCGAATGATGTTCGTGAAGAGCAAAGAATCCAGCGCGAATATGAGCGAGAACAGCATGAACATGAGCGAAAACACCGCGAGGAACGCGAGAGAGAACGTCAACACGAGCAAAAACAACGCGAACTCGAGTTAGAACATGAGTCAGAACACATGAGGAACGAGAAAGAGAATAAGAACACGAACGTTCTGAGTGAGAAGCAAGCAAAAAACATGAACTTGAAATGTTGAAGCTCAAGCGAGATTCCTTGGCTTCAGACACATCTGGTGCAGCTGGCCCAAGCTCCACGAGCGCTATCCCTGCACATACTATGGCGACCCCACACATCAAGCTTCCTCCATACAAGGAAAGCGGGTGAATCGAGTCATACATAGCTCGTTTTGAAGACATGGCTCAACTTTACCAGCTGGATGAGGCAGCTAAGTGGCTTCAGTTTCTTAGCCTGTTTGAGGGCCCTGCCCTCGATATTCTCCACGGAATTCGTGGAAACAATCTCACGTATGAGATGATGAAGGCCACACTCGTCAAAGCGTACTGTCTCACAGTTGACGATGCCAAGAGTCAGTTCATGAGGGCGAGTTTACAGGAATAAGAGACTGCCGTTCAGATTCTTGACCGGCTTACTGCTTACTTAGATGAGTGGATGGAGAAAGATGAATCTCCTTCCATGCGTGAGGGAATAATTGACCTTATGCTGCGCACACAGCTAGAAAAGTCATGGCCTGCCGAACTTATGGCTCAGCTTAAGATCTGCCAGGAAAGAGATGCCAGCCAAATGGTGGATAAGGCTGATGTATTCTTCACTGCCTATGGGTATCAAACTCGCAAGCAGCATACCTGGAACAGGAAAGCTGATAAATCTGGGAAACCATCTCAGACTGAACCCCAGCAACAAGGCCATTCTCAGAATAATGGCCAAGGTCCAAAACTGCAGTGGAAGGACCAAGGGCAAAACACTCAGAAGCCTGAATGGAAGAGGTACAACAGGTACCCTTACCAGCAGCAGTATCAGCCATGCAACCGACCGTCAGGACTATCCTTTTCAGCAACAGCCCCTTGGAGGCAGGAGGCGAACGCAGCCATCATTCCTCAGCAGCAGCAAGGTGGTGTTGTCCCTAGCAGTACGGGTACTTCCCCACAGTTCACTACTTCCCCAGCGACAGTGAACCCTCCTCCATCTCAGGTGGTCAATGCTCCGTCTCCCCAGACAGTGAGTACAACCTCTCAAGTATCAAGCATCAAATTCTCAGGGCACCATGTTTGCCGCATCATTTATTCAGCAGCCTCATGAGTGGCTGGCTGCTTCCTCCACAGGCCCTCCCACAGGTGACAGTGCTTTCTTTGTTCAGCCAGGGTTTGTGGGAGACATTCCTGTGAAGAGCCTGAGAGACAATGGTTCCTCAGATTGCTCTGTCAGGCAGTGTAGTTCGTCCTGAGGAGTACACAGGTCGACAGATCCAAGCTAACCTTATTGATGGATCAGTGAGATTGTTCCCTGAGGCACGTATCCAGGTGGCATCTCCATTTTACACTGGTACGACAGTTGCAGTTGTCATGCCAGAACCCTTATTTGACCTTATCATAGGCAATATTCCTGGTGCCAAGGATAGTTGCACTGAAGATGACGCTACTCTGACTTCGGCTGCAGAAACACGAGCCATCGCTGAAGCTCCAAACTGTGTCACCCTTTTGACCATTGAATCGCCGCAAGATCTGATGTGTAGCCAAGTTGTTGTTCAAGAACAACATTCTGACCTGACACTTGCTGCTGTGTGAAAGAAACAAAAGGGTAGAGTGATAAAGTATTCACAGGGAGGTCAAGCGAAGTTCCTTCGCAAACAAGGATGGCTGTACCATGAGCCACGAACACCCCAGGGTGAGGTTCGACTGCAGTTTGTCGTTCCCACCAAGTACTGCCAAGCAGTGTTAGAATGGGGTCATTGTTCAGCTTCAGGAGGTCACATGGGCAAAAGGAAGACCCAGGGCTGTATCCGTGCTGACTTTTTCTGGGGAGGGATGGGACGAGAGATAGATAATTTTGTGCGTTCCTGCAATGTGTGTCCATGTACCACTAATCAGGGACATGTCCTTCCTGTGCCGTTTGAAACCACACCTGTAATCTCTGAGTCAGTTGAGAGACAGGGCAGTGGTGAAGTGGGTGCAGACCTGAAGTCTCACCCATTGGCCCCACAGGACACAGTATGTCCAGGGCCTGTACATACATATGTACCGTAAGTTAAGGGGTAAGTTCGAGAACCCCCCAGGGACAGTCCGAGGCTGTGTATGAATTACATTGTGGAACGTCTCGAGCTGTGGGCCTCTCAGAGGATTCCCGGAGAATACACATTATCCACATGAGTGTTTACACCCACGGTGGGTGTTAAAATGTGACCTGCCCGAGATTGCGTAGGGATTCTCAGCTTCCTGTCGTTAATCGTAAGTGTAGAGTTAGTTTAACCAGTAAACTGGGTCGCATTAGCAAATTTCAGCATTTGATGTCCTGCACAGACGCCCAGTCTTTTCGCTCGCGACCATGTTCCCTGGTTAATTTAGCGAATTGCAGCATTTGATGTCCTGCACAAACGCCCAGTCTTTTCACTAATTAGGTATAGGGTTTAACCAGTAAACTGGGTTCCAGCAGCGAATCACAGCTTTTGATGTCCTGCACAGACGCTCAGTCTTTTCGCTCATGACCACATTCCCTGGTTAATTTAGTGAATTGCAGCATTTGATGTCCTGCACAGACGCCCAGTCTTTTCGTTAATTAAGTTTAGGGTTTAACCAGTAAACTGGGTCAGCGTTTGTATGTCCTGCAGAGATGCCTTCACTACGTTTCCTGGTTAATAATGTAAATAGTGTACTTTTTGTAACATAAGTACTGATTGCTAGGCAGAGAGAGGGAAATGCTCCACCTTAATTGCTTTTGCGGGTGCAGCTGGCGGGTGCAGCATTGTCGTGCAGTTTAGCTGATCTTCCCTGACGTATGCTGCCTGCCTCTTCTCTTCTGCCTCGTTGTCATTATTTACTATAAACTTGTATTACATGATTTTACACATAGGTACAGTTACACCACAACTGTCACACCTACACCATGTATTACATACATCATGCCACATAACAATTAGTTGTTAATGTAAATGTAGCGAACTTTTTGCTCAGTTTGACCTGAGTACAGGATTTTTCACCGTCGTCACAGAGTTTTTTCCTCAAGCTTGTTTCTATTAAAGAAAATAGGATTTTTTTTTGCTCACTGGCGACTGTTACTTTCTCCTGTTGCAGGATAGCACACACAGACCACAGTGTGAATCTTGTGTGACTGAGTTAGGATTTATATGTATGTATACTGAAAATTTTTTTTCCTGAGAAAAAAAAAAAATTAATTTTGATGGGGCGTAATGTCACGAATTTGCGTGATCATATATCTAAACAAACTCATGACATTGAACTTTGGTGGGAAACCGCAAATTCTAGTGAATTCCCATAAGTATCACTCAGTCAACCGTCATGTATTCACCCGATCGGGAATGTTTTCAGAACATTTTTTACTGTTTCATAAGTGATCGTCCTTGCGCACAACATTAGCGCTTTCGCTGAGTGATTTATTATGGGTGTGTTTCGCTCATTCTCCTTCCGTTAGCCGTTACCAGCTAATGGCTGGCCTCAGTCCTCGTCCCACTTGTTTGAATTTAGTCAGGATTACAGCGCCATGGGACTAGGTTCATCGGCCTGGCTTGGAGCAGCGTGTGTACAGCGAGTTCCTGAATCCCCACCTACCGTGAATCAGCAAGAGGTTTAGCGTGTGCAGCGTCCGTCCTTCACACCAACGCCCCAGTTTCCGCTTAGCCCACTTTTCTGACCAGTATTTCTTTTCATTTTTCCTAGGTTTAAGAGTTTAGCTTTTGAGTGAGCGAGTGGGTGTGTCCTTATTTTGAATTCATTTGAGACTCATGTAATGTAAATTTGTTTCATTGTAATCAATAAATTAAGAGTTCTTTTTCTTGAGCTTAATGTAATGTAAACTTGTGTTTTATTTCTCCACATTAAGCTTAATTTAGTTATAGCTCTTAGTTTGCATAAATGCTTTGCATTATTCATAACTGGTACTTAGGCCAGTCCTTTTGTATTAAGCTTAAAATCCGTTGTGCAACCAGGAGTTAATCACCGGCAAGAACTTGTGTATCATTAATAGCATTAGATATTGATTGTCAGGGGTGAAGTCACTTTCTCCAGAGGCTAACAGTACCTATAAACAGCACGTGTGAGTAATTAGTCTCTGCTGTGTACTGTTGAGAAAGTTTATAAATTCTCGTCCTTAGAGAATCGGCGAAGTAAGCCGGCATAAAGTAATCATTGCTTGATTTTCACAAGTAAATTCATTGTCCTGTTCTCAAGTAACATTTTAAAGTATCAAGTATTATTGAATATTATTCTTTAATATTGCATATTCTTAAAAACCCCGTGACAGAGGCAAGGACAGGAGGAAGTAGTATATGCAAGGAGGGTGAAAAGGTTACAAGAGGATGGAAAAAAGGCAAAAAATAAAAGGGAAGTGGAGGAGCGATTGGGTAGATATGGATTGGAGCAGATGGGGGACGTGGAAGGTGTGTGCAAGTTATTCACAGAAGAAATCTGTGCAGCACGTGTGTGTGTGTGAAGGTGGATGGAGTAGTTGGTGAATGGGGTGTGCCTGCAGAGAAGGAGAGAATGGCAGTGCTTTAGTGAACATTTGTGCATGGAGGGGGATGGTGATAGCCAATACCCTCTTCAGGCACAAAATGATCCACAGGTATACGTGGCGAGTGATGAATAGGACGGATGGTGAACTGAATGAACTGGAGGCAATGACTGATTATGGATGTGTGGATGACAGGATAAGAAGGTGCGTAATGGATGCAAGAGTATATAGAGGTTGGAGGAGTGGACTCTCTGACCACCATTTGGTGGAGATCGGAATCAGTGTCCAAACGAAATGGAGAAACAAAAGGAGGGAAGGACAGGAGGAAGTAGTATATGCAAGGAGGGTGAAAAGGTTACAAGAGGATGGAAAAAAGGCAGAAAATAAAAGGGAAGTCGAGGATCGATTGGGTAAATATGGACTGGAGCAGATGGGGGATGTGGAAGGTGTGTGCAAGTTATTCACGGAGGAAATCTATGCAGCACGTGAGGTACTGTGTGGGGTGAAGAGAAGACGAAAGGAGGTGCAGGAAACGGCATGGTGAAATGAAGAGGTGAAAGAGGCTGTGGCACAAAAGAAGAAAGCATATAATGAGTGGATGAGAAACGGACGTGGAAGAAGTTGAGACACGGGTAGAGACAGTTGTATGTAGAGAGGAAGAGAGAGGTGAAGAAGAGAGTGCATGAGGAATTTGGAGGGAATTTGAGCATAAAGTTGAGGGAATGTAAGAAAATATTCTGGAAAGAGGTAAAGAGACTTTCACAAGGTGCCAAAAAAGTTGGTTGGGAGTGTAAGATAAAAATGGTAGATTACTAGTGGAGAAGGGAGAAAAAGTGAGCAGACGGAGAGAACACTTTAACGAATTGTTGAATATAGAGAATGACAGTAATGCGAGTATAAGTGGCTGGGAAATGGCTGGGAGATGGGAGGTTGTGAGAAGAGGGGAAGAAATCAGTAAGATGGAAGTTGTGGAAGCAATGAAGAAAGCTAGAATGGGGAAAGCCCCAGTAATTGATGGAGTGTGTGGTGAAATGCTTAAGCATGGGGGAGAGATAGTAGTAGAATGGATTTGGAAGATGTGCAGACTGGCCTGGGAGGAAGGTAGAGTCCCAGAGGATTGGAAGTCAGGTATAATTATTCCTCTGTGCAAAGACAAAGGGGAAAAAGAAGTGTGTGGTAATCAAAGGGGCATTTGTCTTCTTAGTGTAATAGGAATTGTATATGGTAGGATACTTATTGACAGAGTTAGGGAAATAACAGAGGACTTAGTTGGAGAAGAACAGGGAGGTTTTAGGAAAGGAAGAGGTTGTGTGGATCAGATATTCACTCTTAGATCTTTAGTGGAAAAGAGTCTAGAGAAGGGATAGAAGTTGTATGTGGCCTTCATGGATTTGGAGAAACCATATGACAGGGTGGATAGACAAGGGTTGTCGAAAGTATTAAGAATATATGGAGTAGATGGGAAGCTGTGGAATGCCATGAAGAGTATATATGAGGATGCTAAGGCTGTGAAGCGTGTGGATAGTGAACTGAATGAATTTTCTATTTGAAGGTTGGGCTGAAACAGGGATGTGTCATGTCTTCATGGTTGTTCAATCTGTATATGGATGGGATTATAAAGGAGAAACAAGGAAGGGCAGTGGATGCTGGAGCGGCTGTAATGAGAGAGGGCAGTGTTTGGAAACTCCCTGTACTGTTATATGCAGATGATACTGAGTTGTTAAGTGAAGACGAAGGGGAGCTGCAAGGCTTGGTGGATGAGTTTGGGAAAGTATGTAAGAAACGGAATCCAAAGGCGAATGTAGGGAAGAGTAAAGTTATGGTCTGCGGGAGAGGTGAAGTAGGTGAATGTTCAGCGAGGTTGGATGAGGAGATAATGGAAAATGTGAGTGCATTTAACCCGTCACGTCCTGAGGTTTTCCGCACCTCCGACATCCTCCAGTCCCGAGGTATTTTCGAAAAATTTTTTTTTGGCTAAAACCTTCGCTTTTGGTAGAAACATCGAAAATTAATAGAGAAATCGCTCACCTGAGGTTTAAAATACCCAATCCAGGTAGGAGTTCCTCCTTACCTGACTGGGTTTTCTAACATGCTGGCACCAAAGAAAACGAGTTCTATGGGAAGGTAACTATTATATCCACTCATAAACGGTATTTATCTATTTAATTGGTACGAATGTATATGTAGTATGAGAGTATATTGGTTTTCAAGCAGTAATAAAGGCATTATAAGCATTGTTTCACTCACTAACTAATCACCATACCTGACCTTTTTTTGCCACATTACCTGATCATTATTTCTGGCTGTTTCTTCTTCTAATGCTATGTAAACATTGTCCTCCACATTGTCATCGATTGGGGAATCACTCTGGTCCTGAATATCTTTACTAGCCAGGTCACTGGTAACAGGTCCTTTGCCAAGACAATGGTGTGAGGGGGGGAGGGGGGAGGTTATGCAGTGTAAGGCATTGTCCCTGCTTGGCATCTTGTAGAGGAATAGAGGAAGGTGTCCCGTGTATACATACGAAAAATCACGCGCAAAAATGGAAAATTGTGCAAATTAGGGACCTTGCAATTGCACGACGAACTGGTACGTCGCCGGGACTGGCAAATGCAAATCGTTGCAACGTACCCATACGACGACGGGACGGGGCGGGTTAAGTACTTGGGTAGTGTGATGAGTAAGGATGGAAGTTTAGAGGGTGAAGTGCTTGAAAGGGTACAACGAGGAAGAAAAGTTACTGGTCCCTTGAAAGCAGTGATAAGAAACAGGGAAGAGAACATGGAAGTGAAGAAGATACTACATGACAGTATTGTGATACCAGCTTTAACGTACGGAAATGAAGCTTGGACATTGTTGGAGGTACAGAAGTCAAGAGTGAGAGCTGTGGAAATGAGTTATTTGAAAGGAGCGTGTGGAGTCACATGGAGAGACAGACTGACACGTGAGGAAGTTAAGGATCATTGTGGTGTGGATGTGGATGTGATAGGAAGGATTAGGAGAAACACATACAGGTGGTTTGGCCATGTGGAGAGGATGGAGAGTGAGAGACTGATGAGGAGAGTGTATGTGAGATGGAGGGGGGGAAAGGGAGGGGGAGGCCAAGGATGAGATAAAGGGATGAAGTGGAGAGGTATATGAGAGAGGGGAATGTGAGGTGGGAACAGGGGAGTGAAATGGCGGGGGATAGGGCGACATGGAGGCGATTTGTTTGTGGCCACCCCTTACAGGATTAAGTCATCTGGCAATAGACAGATAGAGACACACACACACACACACACACACACACACACACACACACACACACACACACACACACACACACACACACACACACACACACACACACACACACACACACACACACACACACACACACACACACACACACACACACACACACACACACACACACACACACACACACACACACACACACACACACACACACACACACACACACGTGCGACATCGGCGCTCCGTACCGAACCAACATGGCCAGTGGCATTACCTAAATTAGTATCTTTATATGAGTCAAGCTCTGTACCAGGTTAGGCGAAATGATTTTTCATTATTAAAAGAAAAAAAAAAATAAGAAGTTTAAACAAGACTTGTTCAAACAGAAAAGAGAACCAAGACGAAAGAATGCGCTCAGTCAGCTGAGGTTTCTTTAGACAACAGCAGCACGAGGAATGTAAGTACATACTCTGTACTTTTAGTATTGCAAAATGGATACATACTTTAGTAAAGCAAATTTGGAAAAGAAAAGGGATAAAGGTAGAAAGCAAAATGATGATTTCTACCAAGAACTGATTGAAGTGGAGACTCACAATAGACTGGTTGAATGTGTACACAAACTAGAAATGGCTTTCAAAAATGAAATTGATGAAATAAAGAAGCAGATGCACTTGCAAAAGGAAGAAATAGAGAAACTAGGAAGGGAGGCCAACAAGAAAGACACAACCATCAGCGAACTAACAGTGGAATTGAGTACACTTAGGAAGAAAATGAGTGAAATGGCAAGTACAGTAGTCAATCACGAGAGTGTTATGGAAGAGTTCAAAAATGACACAGAGACAATTAGGCAAGTAAGCAGTCTAATAGACCAAAGCAGAGATATTGAAGAGAAAATAACAAAGGTAAATGAAGCTGTGCAATGCTACAAAAATGATGTGAAAACCATGTATGCTGAAATGGTGAAAGTAAAGAAAGACTTAGAAACAAGAGTGGACGAAAAAAGCATGAAACAGGAAGTGAAAAGAATAATCCAAAACAATCCAAAGTTAGTCAGAGATTCAGTAGATATAAAAAAATCTATAGTAATCACTGGTATAGAAGAGGAAGAAGTAAAAAACAAGATCACAAGAGACAAAAAGGAGATGGCAAATGTAATGAGCTTACTGAAAGAAGTATCAGAGGAAATCTGTAGTAAAGACATAGAGGAACACAAAAAGTTAGGGAAATACGAGAAAAGCAGGACAAGACCTCTAAAGGTGACTTTCCAGAGTGTAAACACTGTGGAGGAGATACTAAAAAATGCAAAGATTTTATGGAAAAAGAGGAGTTCAAAAATGTATGGATAAAAAGATGCCTAACACAAGAGGAACTGTAATTACTGAAAGAGAAAAGGGAGGAAGCAAAAACAAAAAATGAGGGAAGATCAGAAGAGGAGAAGAAATTTTTTTACAAAGTAATAGGATTGCAGGTACGAAAGTGGTACACAAACAGGATGGAAGAAAAAGGAGGAAGGTAGTAAAACCATGTCATGACAAGTATATAAACAAGATGATAAAGTTGATGTACTAAAATGTGGATGGAATGGTATCTAAATTACTAGAGATGAATGAGTATGTCAGAGAAAATGAACCACAAATAATATGCCTAACTGAAACAAAATTAACACCAAGGATATCCAATGACATACTAAACTTAGAAGAATACAAGATATGGAGAAGAGACAGAAATTTAAAAAAAGGAGGAGGAATTATAAAATTAACTAAGAAAATTCTAAAAGTCAATGAAATAAAACTAGATATACCATCACAAGTAGAACTGATTGCAGTAGAGATCAACACATCTGAAGGTAAAGTAATTGTAGCCAATTTGTACATGCCACCCAGATCAAACACATGGGAAAGAGACGAATATGAGGACCTGGCAGAGAGTACAATTCAGAGTTTAAGATCATTACTACATAAAATGGAAGAGAAATCGGAAAGAATTATACTAACTGAAGATTTTAATACAAATATAAGTTGGAATACTCTAGATATAATTAGCCAAGAAAGCTGTTGGGACCAAAAGCTCCTGGATCTCGTGCAAGAGTTTTTCCTAACGCAACATGTGAGGGAAACCACCAGAATAAGAGGACTCGATGTACCTTCAGTGCTAGATCTAATATTTACTAGGCAAGAAAATGATATTGACAGTTTAATATATCACCCTCCACTCGGCAAAAGCGATCATGCAGTACTAAATTACAACTTCAGGATAGCATATGACATAGTTAACAGCAATGAAAGTTACAAAAAGAGCCTAAACTATAAAAAGGGAAATTATCAAGATCTAAAGAAGTATTTCTTAGAAGTTGATTGGGAAAATGAGCTTAGAGGACAAGATTTAAATGCTGAATATAAAAAATTCAGTGAATTATATGAAATATGAGTCCAGAAGTACATCCCACAGCACAAAGAAGCAGATAAGAAAATACAGAAATGGTTCAATACAGAATGTAAAAAATCAAAAGAAAGAAGAGATTTGTTGTGGAATAGATACAGAAGACACAACAGTGAAAGGGCGTATAATAGTTACAAACAGGCAAGAAACGATTGTACAAGAATAAGGAGGGAAGCCCAAAAACAGTTTGAGGAGGATATAATAAATAAAAGTAGTGATCAACCAAAACTGTTTTACAGCTACATCAGAAGCAAAACCAAAGTAAGAGATATAATACAATCCATTACGGACGAGGGAATCAGTTATACACAAGAGAAAGATATTTGTGAAGCACTAAATAAGAATTTCCAATTAGTTTTTATAGAAGAAAAAAATTTTGAGAGGGACTATGTGGAACATGCATGTCCACACATACTACCAGATATACAAATAGCAGAAAAAGTAATACATACAGGAGGAGTTAAGTAAATTAGACAGAGGAAAAGCAAGTGGTCCTCATGAAATTTCATGTTGGGTACTACGAGAATGTGCAAAGGAGTTAAGTAAACCATTATTATTAATTTTCAAGAAATCCTTGAGTCAAGGTAAACCACCTGATATTTGGAAAAAAGCAAATATTGTCCTCTTATTCAAGAAAGGACCAGTATCACTGACCAGTGTTGTAAGCAAGGTATTAGAAAAGCTTATAAGAAAAGCTTGGGTAAATCATCTAGAAGAACACAGTATGATAACAGAAAGACAGTTTGGTTTCAGAAAAGGAAATCATGTGTTACTAATCTGTTGAGCTACTATGACAGAGTAACAAACACAATACAGGAAAGAGAAGGATGGGTGGACAGTATCTATTTAGATTTCAAGAAAGCTTTTGACACAGTACCACACCAAAGACTTTTATGGAAACTGTACCATCAAGGAGGAATTCGAGGCAAACTGTTTTGTTGGATGCAAGATTTTCTCATAAAAAGAGAAATGAGAACAGTACTAAGAGGAAACTACTCATCATGGAAAGAAGTGACTAGTGGAGTACCACAGGGTTCAGTGCTGGCACCAATCATGTTTTTAGTGTATATAAATGATATAAACAGTAACACTGGAAATGAGAGCTATCTGATTATGTTTGCAGATGATGCAAAAATACAAAGGAGAATTACTAACACAGACTCTTCTAAAGAGCTATAAGAAGAATTAAATAAACTTCGTGAATGGAGTAATTCATGGCAAATGGAATTCAATGTGGACAAGTGTCATGTAATCAAGTTTGGTAAAAGTGGAAAAAGACCTGATTGGGATTATAAGTTAGGAAATAAAACCCTATACACATCAGAAAGAGAGAAGGACCTAGCTGTGATTATCAATAACAGACTATCTCCGGCTGACCACATCAGCGAGAAGGTCCGGAACATGTATACACTGCTTGCAAATATGAGAATAGCATTCACATACATAAATGAAGACATGCTAAGAAGGATAATAACATCATTCATTAGACCAACCCTGGAATATGCAACAGTAGTCTGGAGTCCTCATCTCAAAAAACACATAGACAAGATTGAAAAAGTTCAATAGGCCGCTACAAGATGGATACCAAACTTAAGGGACCTAAGCTACGAAGAGACTAAATAAACTGAATCTACCAACACTACAGGAGAGAAGGAAAAGAGGTGACATGATAATGCTATATAAATGCATATCAGGAAAGGAGAAAATAGACATAAATGATTACTTAACATATGGAGAAGCATCAGCAAGAGGACACTGCAGAAAACTGCATAAGAAGAGAGGTGATAAAGACGTAAGGAAATTCAGTTTCCCAAACAGAGCAATTGATCAATGGAATGCACTACCGAATGAAATAGTGTGTGCCAAAACAATTCACAAATTTAAGGATATGGACGATAAATATTGTTTAAGACACGGGGCAGTACGAGCTTGACTCATTCTTGTAAAGATACAATTAGGTAAGAACAATTAGGTAAGAACACATACACACACACACACACACATACACACATGCATATATATATATATATATATATATATATATATATATATATACACACACACCGTCATACATACATACATACACACGTACTATACATATACTGTATATATATAATAATATTTTTTTATTTTCTCATTTTTAATTTCTATCTTTTTCAATAGACATTATTTATTAAAAAAAAAAAAAACTAATCTAAAAACCCTAAAACTATTAACCTAACAGACAAATCGCAAACCTGTACTAAAGCCTAAAGATACAAATTCCTAAACCTACACTAATGGTAAAAAACCTCGACCAAGAGAACACCATCGACAGCAGATATGTAATGCCTTTCTACATTACATACCTGCACTTATCACCTGCTGACTGTCAGTCGAGGCGCAAACTAATTTAGGGGACATCAGTATTTGAAACAGAACCGGACAAGTGAGGAACATTTCCATATACTCGTACGTCAGCTGTCGGCATTAGTTAGGACAACTTAAAAAAGACGGTATAAAGTACTTACATACTATGTACAAAATGTGAAGCACCCCACCCAACAGACCACCAAGAGAGACTGGAAGAACAAGAAGGGGGAGGAAGGAAGGAGAGGAATAGAGAGGGAGGGGGAATGTAAAGAGGGGAGGAGAGAATCGGAGGGTGCAGGTAAGGAGGGAAGGAGAGGGGGATGCAGGAAGGAGGTAAGGGGGGTAAGGAAGAGGAAGGGGGGAGGGAGGAAGGATGGGGGATGGAGGGGGAATGAAGGAAGCGTGTCTTTCAGATAGCAGGAAGAGGTGGAGGGAGACGAGAGGTGGAAGGATAAAGAGGGGAAAGGAAAGAAATTGAGGAAAAGTAAAAAAAAAAAAAAAAAGGAGAGAGGGAGTGGGGTGGAAGAGAAGAGGGGAGGAGGAAGAAGGGGTGTGAAGGGAGGGAAGTGGTGGAAAAAGGCAAGTTTGTGGAAGCAGGGGGCTGAACTAGGGGAGGGATGGAGGGAGGGTGGGAGACAGAATTCGGCGGCTCGTGGTCAGTCTGGCTTGAGCTTTGGACGTGAGAAGGTTGTCAATGATTTTGGTAAGACATTTTATTTCCATTTGCTTCCAATTGAGTGCTTTTATGTAGATAATATTGATCATAATTTGTATTGTAAACACTTCTAAGTAGTTTTAAAGCATACTCAGATATTTGAAACCCTAATAGCTGACAATTGAAGGGCAACTGATCTGTGTGTGGAGTTTGGGGTGGCGTCTGTGTGTGTGAAGATTGAGGTCGGCGTGAGGTTTTGGGTGTGGAATTTGTTTTGGATATATTTATGGATTTTTGGTATGATGACTTCCCGGCCGTACTGGCATATCGCACTATACATGTCTCATTCGTGTTTGCGAGGCGTGAGGAGGATGTAGACGCCATGCTTAGGCCTCAGCATGAAGGGTGATCTTTCCATCTCGATGTCTTCGTGACCTGGCGGTATCCTGAGGTCAGCTGCCAGGATCAGCTTGGCCAGGGCAACCTTGGTCTCCATCAGGGCGAACCGCATGGCTGGAGAACAAATATCGTGTAATTAACAACTGATATGTGCCTATGAAGGAATTTCAAGGGCTTGGATGATAAGTGAGTGTCTGCTCCATTTCACTGGTCGACGTCGATACTTCTCCCTCTATAGTGCCTTCTCTCTCCTTGCTCTCTGGACCCTACCTCACCCATTATGTAAGAAAGAAGTTCATGAAGATTGTATTAATAATAATAATAATAATAATAATAATAATACGCCCTTATTTCCACAATCGAATCAATGTAAAGTAAAAAGCAAATAAATACCAAACAAAACAATGGTAAGCTGTAATAAAACTAAATCGCCAAGGAAGATGTGTTAGGGAATCTCAGCTGAGGAGAAGATGGAGGTTGAAATCTTGAGCATATTTACGATTCCTTTTCCTTCCCTCAAAACAACCCAAGACAATTTTTTGTTCTTAAATGGAACATAATTGTTACATCAACACGAGACACTACCATTATATATTCTCCCTTGCATCATTATATTATGTTCTTGGCATAGGGGGGTGTCACCCCAAAGTGGGTGTCTCCAGATTCTTTAAACTAACCGTACAAATGACATACCAGAATGTACAAAGAAGGATACCCAAACAACCTTTGTATTTGCAATTAAAAATTTAATTCCGAATATCAGATTTAAACCCCATTTAAACTTACACAATTCCCTAATGGAACACATTTAGCTATATACGAAAGCATACAGTATATATCGGTATATATATATATATATAAACCTCTCCCTACAACAGGGACTTAGCAAAACACACACATACACAAACACACACAAGACTAGAGGGAAACCAATTAGGATAACATACACCCAAATACCATACTTATTACTGTCCCACTTCAAAGCAACACCGCAGTCCCCCACACAATAACCCCCCTGGGACCTGAAACAGACTAACGGTGTATGAACTCGTACACCTCGCAGGGTATCAGCTACCTTTAAACTAACAGTCTCTCGGACTCTGATACAGCCAAACCTAGACACAATAACATAGCATATTAATACCAGACAATATGTAAATAACCAAAAGGAATGTGCTACCTGAGCTCCACAACAACTGCTGCCCTTCCACCGCCTCCACTGAACACTGTCACTCGCACTGAATTACTCGACTGCTTTATAACCTCAGCACTTAACTGGGGATCCCCTTAGCCAATGTAAATCCCGTCATACACCCAAGGTTCACCATAACACTAGCACCAGTAACGAGGCAGCAGGAGGCGCGGCACTGTCCGGGCAACAGCTGGAATGGAACTGCCAGGCCACTCTTCCTTCTCTCTCTCCTCAGCTCGGTAACTGGTTACCAAATAGATTTGTATACATACGAGATACACCAAATCATTAACTAATGGTTCATACTTTTGCTTGCATTAAACAATTCCAAATACACACAACTCATTAAACTAACGAAAACCATTTGACAATATGAACAGAACAATTACTAAAGACTTATTAATCATTATCAGCTATTCTTCAAATATCTGAACCATCCAGCCAAATTTGAAACAGGTACTCGACTCGTCTTCATAAAGCATACCGCCATAAATGAACCCTGGAAATATATATATGAAATAGTATCGAATTTATTAGACTACTCAAGGAAAAAAAAAAATCAAAACAAAACCAGCGGAAAAGTTGCTGACAATACCTCCCCATTTAAGAAGAAAATCTATTTTCTTATTACATTCTGCTCAAGTAATCAGCTCCTACATTTTCACTACCCTTAATGACCTTCATATTCAACGTGTATGGCTGCAGAAATAAGGCCCATCTCATCAACCTCCCATTAAGGTTCTTAGCGGATTGCAAGTACACAAGTGGCTTATGATCAGTTTCCAAATTAAACGGGTGCCCATACAAGTATGCCTCAAACTTTTTTACACCCCACACTAGAGCAAGACATTCTTTATCTATAACTGAGTAGTTTCTCTCCCTGGGTAACAGTTTTCTACTTGCATACGCGACAGGTTTCTTCACTCCATCTTGCTCCTGCAGTAGCACAGCACCCAGTCCTTGGTCAGAGGCATCTGTTCGTAGAGTAAAGGGCCGATTCACATCTGGCAGCAACAACACAGGATCTCTGGAGATACGCAACTTCAGTGTTTGAAATGCATTATTTTCCCTATCAGTCCATTCCAACACATTTGGTTTCTGTTTCCTAGTTAGTTCAGTGAGGGGAGCAGCAATGGTTGAGTAATGGGGAATAAACCTTCTATAATATCCACTAAGTCCAAGAAAAGACCGGAGTTCCTTCTTTGTCCTAGGTGTGGGAGCTTCACTGATACTGGTCACTTTGTCCTTCATTGGTTGAAGCCTGTCACCCCCCACAACGTGGCCCAGATATTCCAAGCTGGCCATGCCCACATGGCATTTGGAGGGACGAGCTGTAATTCCTGCCTCTTTCAGCTTCCGTAACACCTCACCCAAAATGACCAAGTGTTCCTCCCACGTCTGTGTGTGGATTAATATGTCGTCCAAAAAGTGCTGTACTCCCGCCATACCTTGAAACACCTTCCTCATTAGCCGGTTAAAACTAGCTGGAGCGTTGACTAATCCGAAGGGGAGAACTTTGAACTGGAATAATCCTTTATCTGTTTGGAATGCAGTGTAGGGTTTACTGTCCTCTTCTAGTGGGATCTGCCAGTATCCCTTACTCAAATCAATCTTCGTGAAAAACTTGCTTCCATTCAATACTCCAAAAATGTAATCTGGGTCAGCCATTGGTTCACAATCAAAAACAGTTAAGGCATTCAATTTCCTAAAGTCCAGACATATGCGGTTGGACGAATCTTTCTTTTTGACTACCACCATTGGTGTTGAAAAAGGTGAGTTAGAAGGCTCAATGATATCCCATTTTTTCATCAGTTCTATCTCCTCATTTATGGATTCTCAAAGCATATGGAATGGTATAGGGTCGAGATCGCACTATCTGTGGTTGGGTTAGCTCTATCTTATGCTCAAGCAAAGATGTCAAGCCAGGTTTACTGGACAATACTGGACTAAATCTTTGCAGAAGTTCTCTTACTTGGGTTTGCTGCTCCGTAGATAGATATGGGTTGATGTGTACATCGGTGTAGGACTCCTTACCCTGTACCCCGGGCAGAACCAAATCTTCACTCCCGTAGTCTTCCTCATCTTCGATTACAGCCCCAACATCATCTGTTCCTGAATTACCATTCTGCCTGGTGAAATAATACTTGAGCATATTGGCATGAAACACTTTAAATTTCCCATTAATTTCTATTTCGTAATCCATTTGACCTTTCCTACGTTGGATGGTGTATGGACCTTTCCACTGTAGAAGCAATTTATTATTTGCAGTTGGGAGCAAAACCAATACTTTGTCCCCGAAAGAAAACTTTCTCTCTTTGGCATTCCTGTCAAAATAACGTTTATACTTGGTTTTTGACTTTTCCAGCTGTTCCTTTGCTAGTCTACACGTCTCCTCCAATCTTTCTCTCAGGTTAAAAACGTATTGGTAGCTAGTAAGCACTTCTCCTTCCTGTTTTTCCTTGTCCCATAACTCCCTCAAAATACTAAGGGGGCCCCTGACTGTCCGCCCATACAAAAGTTCAAAAGGGGAGAACCCTAGGCTAGCCTGGGGAGCCTCCCTGTAGGCAAAAAGAACAGCGGGAAGGTACCTATCCCATAACTTTGGCTGCTCAGCACAGGTTTTTTTCAACATATGCTTAAGTGTTCCGTTATACCTCTCAACCAGTCCATT
Source organism: Coenobita brevimanus (assembly GCF_032717465.1). Taxonomy (NCBI): domain Eukaryota; kingdom Metazoa; phylum Arthropoda; class Malacostraca; order Decapoda; family Coenobitidae; genus Coenobita; species Coenobita brevimanus. The sequence continues at coordinate 4,286,629 of NC_137022.1, forward strand.
TGCCTGTGCATGATAGGGAGTAGTGGGAAGATGACGAATGGAAAGCAACCTCCTTACCTCTCCCATCATATCAGAAGTGAATTGAGAGCCTCTGTCAGAAACAATTTCTTCTGGTACACCCACCCTTGAAAATATCTCCAGCAGAGCCTCTGCCACGGTCTCTGTGTCCACCTTACTCAATGCCACTGCTTCAGGATATCGAGTGGCATAATCCACCAGGGTCAAAATGTAGCGCTTACCGGACTCACTTCTGGGTTCAATGGGCCCCACCAAATCCACTGCCACTCTCTGAAAGGGTGTATCAATCAAGGGAACCTCACCTAATGGTACTTTACCCACCTTCCCTTTGGGAACTGTACGTTGGCAAATGTCACAGGATAAACAAAATCTTTTAACATCAGCCCCCATTCCAGGCCAAGCAAACTCCTGTTCTATCTCTCCCAACGTTTTATCACTTCCCAAATGTCCTCCAAAAGGCGATTCATGGGCAATACTCATCACCATCTCTCTAAATTTCGTAGGTAAAACCAATTGTTTTATATCCTTCCCTTGAACACTCTTTGTTCTAAATAACAAACCCTTTTCCACAGAGAAACTAGCTTTCTTAATGGTTTGAAACCCAGAATGGTTATCTTGTGCATATTTGAGCCAACAGCGTAATTGTTCGTCATCCTGCTGGGCCTCCTTCATGTCTTGTGCATCCAGTTGTAAGTTGTCCACAACTTTTAACTTCTTTGTGGTACGAGTTTTCTGGGATGCTGCCCTGGTTGCAACGGCATGGCTCTCTAGTAGACTTTCTAATTTTGTAGCACCTGCAATATTCCCAATTATTAATTCATAAACTGGATCATCCATGCAAACTGCCTCCACTTGTCCCGTATAGTATGGAGTTTGAACTTCAAATTTTGCCAGCGGATGCTGTTCCACCTGTCCATTGACGAGTCTCACCTTCCTTTGCTGTCCCGTGAAGCACTCCTTCGGTACCAGTCCTTTCTTTACTACTACCGTACTGCATCCCGTGTCGCGCAGTACATCCACCGCATGGCCACACACTAACCCTTTGGACACTGGCATCCTCGCTAAAGCACTCACTACGTCTACTGTCTGTCCACACAGTTGATTCCTGGAAGTCTCGTCCTCACTGCCTGGGTTAGAATCAGTCTCTGTACAGAGATTCACTTGTGGTCGACTCCTGTAACCTGTACTCGCATTACATTGTCGTGCCTGATGACCTGGTTTACCACATTTGAAACACAATCCTTTCTCTACAAATAATGTCCTCTTATTACTTTGTTCCTCACTGTGTTGCACTGCAGCATCGGGTTTCTTTACCCCTGAAGAGGAGCAGCATGGTGTACGGGCATTCTGTAATAATCCACCATGAGCTCGGACAAAACCTTCTGCAAGATTTATCATCTCCTGCAGGTTCTGTGGTGTTCGTTCTCGTAGATATACCTGCAAGTTTTTTCCACAACAATCAAGAAATTGTTCTGCTACAATTAATTCACACACCCCTTCGAATGATTTATCTGTATTAGATAATTCTATCCACCTGCTTAACAAATTTTGCAGCCTAGTTATAAATTGTGATACTTTCTCAAAACTTTGTGGTTTTGCCGTACGAAATCTCTTCCGAAATCCTTCTTCCGTGCACTCAAATCGGTCCATAAGAGCAGTCTTAACACACCCATAATGCACAGCTTCCTTCGCACTGAGTCTTGAATACACCTCCAGTGCAAGGCCCTTTAGATAGGAACTGAGTAACACTGCCCACCTATCCTCTGGCCATCCCACAGCCCTAGCAAAAATTTCAAATCGTCGTATATATGAATCCATGTCGTCCGTTTTCTCGTCAAAAGGCGGCAGTGAAGGACCTTTAACTTGCATCTGTACCAACGACGGCTCTAACACTTCCGCCACCCCCTCCTGAGTTGACTGAGTAACCATCTGACCCCTAGTCTGAGCAAGTCGCTCTTCCAAGTCCAATCGCTCTTTTAATTGTCTTAGCCTCTCTTGCTCCATTTCTAATTGGTCCTTGTCCTCCTGTCGTCGTTCTGCCCTTTCTGCTCTCCTATTCTGTTCAACGTAACTTCTTTCAGCTTCAATAAATTTTCTCAGCTCTTCTCCTTCGTATCCCAACTCCTTTCCTAAACTGACCAAAGTCCCAAGGTCGGACATTTTGAGGTTAATACTGTCAGCACTCAAACCCCACAAATCCTCTTTGTAAATTCTGGTATCCTGGCAGGAGGTCGCCATATGTCACCCCAAAGTGGGTGTCTCCAGATTCTTTAAACTAACCGTACAAATGACATACCAGAATGTACAAAGAAGGATACCCAAACAACCTTTGTATTTGCAATTAAAAATTTAATTCCGAATATCAGATTTAAACCCCATTTAAACTTACACAATTCCCTAATGGAACACATTTAGCTATATACGAAAGCATACAGTATATATCGGTATATATATATATATAAACCTCTCCCTACAACAGGGACTTAGCAAAACACACACATACACAAACACACACAAGACTAGAGGGAAACCAATTAGGATAACATACACCCAAATACCATACTTATTACTGTCCCACTTCAAAGCAACACCGCAGTCCCCCACACAATAACCCCCCTGGGACCTGAAACAGACTAACGGTGTATGAACTCGTACACCTCGCAGGGTATCAGCTACCTTTAAACTACCAGTCTCTCGGACTCTGATACAGCCAAACCTAGACACAATAACATAGCATATTAATACCAGACAATATGTAAATAACCAAAAGGAATGTGCTACCTGAGCTCCACAACAACTGCTGCCCTTCCACCGCCTCCACTGAACACTGTCACTCGCACTGAATTACTCGACTGCTTTATAACCTCAGCACTTAACTGGGGATCCCCTTAGCCAATGTAAATCCCGTCATACACCCAAGGTTCACCGTAACACTAGCACCAGTAACGAGGCAGCAGGAGGCGCGGCACAGTCCGGGCAACAGCTGGAATGGAACTGCCAGGCCACTCTTCCTTCTCTCTCTCCTCAGCTCGGTAACTGGTTACCAAATAGATTTGTATACATACGAGATACACCAAATCATTAACTAATGGTTCATACTTTTGCTTGCATTAAACAATTCCAAATACACACAGCTCATTAAACTAACGAAAACCATTTGACAATATGAACAGAACAATTACTAAAGACTTATTAATCATTATCAGCTATTCTTCAAATATCTGAACCATCCAGCCAAATTTGAAACAGGTACTCGACTCGTCTTCATAAAGCATACCGCCATAAATGAACCCTGGAAATATATATATGAAATAGTATCGAATTTATTAGACTACTCAAGGAGAAAAAAAAAAATCAAAACAAAACCAGCGGAAAAGTTGCTGACAGGGGGGGGGGGTGAAACTTGATGTTAGAAGGTTGTTTTGATGTTGTTTTGGTGTCTGTGCATATCTGTCAGTCAGTCAGTCAGTCGGTCAGTCAATCAGTCAATCAGTCAGTCAGTCAGTCAGTCTGTCAATCTTGTCCTTCACGTGAAAACAAATTACAGATACAATACATACTTGCTCGTAAGTTTCCTATAATCCTTTCACATAACCTTGGCCCAGATTTTTGTCTTTTTGGTGGTTAAGTTGGCCTTTGGTTCCTTCTTTTTTGCCTAAAAAAAAAAAAAAGCATTCTTGACATAGCACTTCGGCCGGTATTCCTGTCTGGTAAGGAGGCTCCCTAACCCCTCTTCCTTAGCGATTTATTTTCCAAACTCCTCATTAATATCCGGTGGGCTGCTTTTTATATCTTTTCAATATCGACATAGACTGCATGAATAACACAGAGGAATATAGTACCAGAGCAAAATCAGAAATAAATCGGTAAGGAAAAGATTTTAGTAAGCTTCCTGAGTAACACACAAGAATACAGTATAGTAAAGGATTTGAATCAGAAATAAATCGGTAAGGAAGAGGTGTTAGTCATCTCCCTAGCCTTACTAGAACACCGCCCTTCCTCGTGATTAATATAAGACTCTAGGTGTGAGCTGGGTGGAGGGCAGCGAAATGGCGGGTGATAGGGCGACATGGAGGCGATTTGTTTTTGGCCATCCCTTACTGGAGTAAGACGTCTGGCAATAGATAGATATATAATTTGAATATCTTGCCAAAATTCAATATTCAAGATAGAGAGATGGCAATTTTAAGTCAAGTTGGAGTGAAAGGAGTATAGTGTTGAGGCTAAGTTAGAGTAAAAAGGACACAAGGAAGCCATTTCCGTGTCCCCATGTCTCATTCTGACCCCATGTCCTATTCTGATCCCATGTCCTATTCTGACCCCATGTCCTATTTTGACCCCATATCCTATTCTGACCCCATATCTCATTCTAACCCCATGTCCTATTCTAACCCCATGTCCTATTCTAACCTCATGTCCTATTCTAATCCCATGTCCTATTCTTACTCCATGTCCTATTCTGATCCCATGTCCTATTCTGTTTGTCCTATTTTGATCCCATGTCCTATTCTGACCCCATTCCCTATTCTGACCCCACATGACCTCACCTAAGCAGTTCCGTGGTCCCATTCCAAAGGGCATGTGGGTGAAACTCTTGATGTTGACCTTGTTCTCGGGCAGGAAGCGGTCAGGCCGGAACTGCTCAGGGTCGGGCCAGTAGCGGGGGTCGTGGTGAAGACTCCACACAGGGATCTCCAGCAGGTCCCCCTCCTTCATGCGCAGATTAGTTCCGGGGATGCTGGAGGAAAGGTGAGTGTAAATGTCTTGAATTCACCTGTGACTGTCTTTGGGATTTAATCAGTTATCTATAAGTCGGCCTATCAGTCTATCTTTCCGTCTCTCTACTCATGAAGATGTGTATCTACCATCTGTCTATCTATGTCTGTCTACTACTACTATTACTACTACTACTACTACTATTACTACTAGAGCTGCACACCATGATTATACATATATATGGTTATAATCATTAAGTGTTCCTCAGGTGTTCATCAAGTGTTTATCTTCATTTATTCATCTCTAAGTGGTCTTACGTGTTCATTTTTAAGTGTTCACTGATCCGTGTACTTTGCGTGCACCTATTTGCGTGATAATATTATTTATTTCTTGCACACCTTGTTTTAAAATGGTCTCCTTTTTCTCATCCCACACACTTCAGTATCTACACCTCTTGTTCATCATCTACATCTCTTGTTCACCATACACACCTTTTGTTCACGATCTACAACTCTTGTTCATCATGTACAATTGTCTTCACCTGTAATCCTTGGTACACGTCCTGTCCACAAACAGCGCTGGCGGGTATATCCTCAGGGACTCTGTAAAGGAAAGAGAGAAACCAATGTAAACTGCCATGATTGCCATGGTATACTCTTTATCTGTCTATCTATCTATCTATTTGTCTATCTATCTTAGCAGTGAACAGCTCAGCTCCAGTAGTATCTATATTCCCTGGGATTTTGGTTAAGATAAATCTGAATGACTCTTTCTCCAATCAAATCGAACATTGCCCTCTTCACTCGAGACCGGCGTAAATTTCAAACACGCGGTTTCACTCTTCATTCAACTACTCCCATTGGAAAGACGCCCAGAATTATAAGGATTTAATTTGGACACACGCATGCCCTCTCCTGGGCCTAGGGGTTATGTCAAAGGCATGTTGTAAACCCGATATCTTGAAGGCACCAACACACACACACACACACACACACACACACACACACACACACACACACACACACACACACACACACACACACACACACACACACACACACACACACACACACACACACACACACACACACACACACACACACACACACACACACACACACACACTCTTCTTTCAGCTGATTTGCAAGAAGGAGAGGTGCTTTAACTCGACCCAACCCTGTCTGAGATAGGGTAAAGCAAGATAATGATTCACATGTTGATAGGAGAGCGGAAGATGAAACAATATGACAATCTAATTGTCAAGGGGTCGAGAAAATGCAGCACAAATTTAATATACGAGAAAATGCATCGCAATTTTAATACACGAGGAAATACAACACAAATTTAATAAACAAGAAAATACATCACATTTAATACACACCCATAACGCAAGCATGCAGGAACTTGGTCTCCATGACCCCCTGGTAGGTCAGCTCCCCCTCCTCCTTCACTAGTTCCTCAAGTTCCTGACGAAGGCGCTGCTGGGGCTCTGGGTTCTTGGCAAGGAGATGTGAGGAGAAGGCCACCGCGGAGGCGGTGGGCTCGTAGCCAGACAGCAGGAACAGGATGGACTGCGCCATCATCACTTTGTTCGTGAGGACTGGGAGTGGACGAGACCAAAATATAAACCAATTTTGAATGAATTTCTTTATATAATATTAAAATCAACCTTGGGGGATGAAATTTAGCAAGACATTATTTCGAAATCTTGGCAAAATTCATCCCCAAACTGACTTCATGATTATCCTAAGATCAAAATAGTTTAGCTGGTATTTTTTCTGGTATATCTTTAAGCCCAAAGGTATTATTTCCAAGCTATGAACGACCCTGCCTTAATTCCCGCAGCATAAGATGGCAGGTGACTGAGGGTTAGGTATACATGCTTTCTCATTATGCTGTTGTTCTTCCTAACAATATCGTAATTCTTCCCATCCATCTCCTGCTTTCACGTTCCTGCCTCAGTCCCATCTCCCGCTGCGCCCACTCAACCATACGTAAAACAGTTTACTTCTCCATCTTCACCATCAGTGCTTTCTCAGGATCGTTTTGCTCTCTCTCTCTCTCTCTCTCTCTCTCTCTCTCTCTCTCTCTCTCTCTCTCTTCTCACATTCACTCTTCATTTTCTCCTATCACAAACTCTTCCTTACTCACATACTCTCTGCTAACTGTTACCTTATGCAAACAACACCTGGTTAAATTCCAGTCTTCCCCTCTCTCTGCTTTTCATAGCTTTTCCACCTACCAATACACTTACACCCTCCTTTCACACATACACCTTCCTCTCACACTTACTCCCGTCTCTCACACTTACACCCGCCACTCTCACCCCCCTATGCATGAACAGACTGAATACATGTGGAGATATTTAAGTGAACCTAATCTGCCCTTGATTGATTTAGGTGGATATAAACTGACGAAACTGGCCCCAGATTACCTTAAATGAACCTAATATTGCTGAAACCAACTTGATCAGGACTTATATGAACCTAGAATTGCTGAAGTGAACGTGTTTAGAACCTTTTACATCCAGTGTGGTTCAAATAGTCCCAAACCAATCTGCATGGGCGTATATAACAGTACCTGACCTCACATGACCACACACAAACGACCTTACACTGACCTGGCTAAGTATGAGTTGATGTCAAGTGTAACTTGCAGTGATCATTTGGGCTAAATTCCTGCTAATTAGGTACTTATCACACACGAGTAACTGATTATTTTGATTGCTGTATTTCTTGTGGTGACGCTAGCTGATGCTGCCTGAGGGTGTCCTGAATAATTAAAAGTTTTTTGTTGACGAATGTGACTTAAGTCAGCACTTGGTAACAGCTCTAAGAACTTTCTAAGATTTACCATTGCTCTTAAGCACTTAAGAAGACAGAGATGAAGGAAATGCAGTTGTCTTCCATAAGGTGAGAGACAAGATGGATAATATTGCCACTAGAAAGCAATTATGGACCTAATTTGAAGCGTCTTATTAACAGCTGATGTATTTTGTTCCCCAGGGTGGAAAATTAACCTTTACAAATCCCTTTCCACTTTCATATTGTGCTGGAATATTTGGTATGGTGAATGGCCATGTGGGGAGGATGGAGAGCGAGGGACTAATGAGGAGAGTGTGTGCGAGTGAGGTGGACGGGGGAAGAGGGAGGGACGGCCGAGGATGAGATGGAGGGATGGAGTGGAGAGGTATATGAGAGTGGGGGGTGCAAGCTGGGGGGAGGGCAGCGAAATGGCGGGGGAAAAGGCGACTTGGAGGCGATTTGCTACTGGCTACCCCTTAGGGATTAAGGCGTCTGGCAATAGCAAGATAGATAGACAATAGAGAGATGTGCAAAATGGCCATGATGTAAGAGAGAGAGAGAGAGAGAGAGAGAGAGAGAGAGAGAGAGAGAGAGAGAGAAACGATTTTGGGAAAGATAAAGGTGTGCAAAAACTTGGGAATTCAGAGTTTGTCTTGGGCGAGTTAGTGTGAACAAGAAATCATAATGACTATTGGCAACTGAAGGGCTAACAAGACAGTCATTCAGGTTCATCAAGTCCCAATTTTCCCCAGACATCGAAATGGAGTCATGAAATTTACCATCCAGGTCCCTATGTGGTCCCTATTGCAGCTCTAAGTAGGAATAGGACAGGATAAAATAAGCCTTGCCCAAAGATCACAGAATTGGCCCGGAAATCACACCTGGGGCATCACTTTCATGGTCCTAGTGTACTCCCGATTACATCACTTGCACTGCAGATGAAACTTTTACAGATATGGTATGGCAAAAAGACCTATGAAGAGATAGTGTATTAATAAAAGGCAAAGGTCAATCACCATGCTTAACGGAGGCAGTGGTGGTGTCAGAGTCTTCAACCCGTGCCTCCAGTAAAAGGTCAAGAAAGTCCCCCCTCTTTTCGCCGGTTTGGCGGGCCCTGATGATCTCTGCTACACTTCGGAAGAACTCCACCTCCTTTGGGTCCTCCTTCATGCCCAAAGCGTTGAACAGTCGTGGCCAGTTCCTCATCAGAAGAAGCCTCCATACCAATAGTGACGATGCAGCAAAAAAAGAGTCTGCTTTTTGGACGAAAAGAGGGTTTTCGTGTGTGAGAGAGTTACACTCGATGCCAAAAGCACAAGATGCGATAGTGTCCATGCTGAACCGTCCAGCTTTGTCCTTCACGTTAACAGAGGGATTCTTTTTTGCATCATTAAGGCAGGATGATACAAATGTGTCAGCAATATCAAACACAGGTGGGAACATCCTTCGAATCTTACTGGTGGAGAATGTTGGGGACAGGACAGCACGCAAGTCTTTCCACTCCTGACCCATCTTACTTCCCAGCATGTCACTCATGTAGCTGTCGGGTTGGTTCGCACGAAGGGGCCCCTTGCTCGTGAAATGAGCAAAGTCCTTTAAAAAAACGTTCTTGAGTATGTCCGGATCACACACCATCAGCACGGGACTAAAGCCATCATACAGGCCAAAGCAGGGACTGTTCTTGTAGGTGTGGTACATCTGAAACGAAGAAAAATAAAATAGTTTCAGCCCCTGTAAAGTATGACGGTTACTTAAGCTCACAAAAGTATTTATATAAAATACCATATACCGGTAGCTTCCCTGGTATCAGAAAAAAAATCTTGATCAGTCTCTATGGACATAAGCAACTGTGATTAGTAACTTTTTGTCTTTTTTTTGGCTAAGACAAACCCATGTAACTTATCACTTTTAAATACATATCATAGGCACCATAAAACATGCATTTTGTAATAGGACGATAGAACAGAGGACATGACAGAACTGAGGTGCTGTCACTGAAAGCAGGCAGGATACAGAAGAGATATTAAGGAATGAGGTAACCATAAATCAGAGCTGGGCACCTCTGCAATCACTTCTGCAATCCGCGATTTCCGCAATAGTGGACCGCATAATTTCAGTTGTGGAACTGTGACTAGGGCAAACTCGTCCGAAACTTGCGGTATTGCATTATGGAAGTACTTTTGCTATCACAATCCAGTGCACAATCCCCCACATGGCGGTCGATGTCGGTTAGTACAAGCTACAGCATGACTCATTAATATCAAGCTTGAACAGGAATCCCGGCCAGCAGCTGTGGCGGGCTAGGTGTCACTGCATCAGTTACCAGTAGGGATGGGCAATACCTGGAAAAAATATTTGATACGATTAGGTACGATATACCATAAGCCAGTGTGGCTGTAAATTTTGTGGCATGCATAGCTAACCATACACAAAGGTTCCACAGTTTGGCAGATGACGATCTTTAGGGCTAATGTAATGATCACTAAAAATACTTTTTTTTTTTTAATGGTCTTACTGAGTTATTATCAGCCAGAGTGAGTACATTTCTATGAATTATCTATTTAAGTTCTATGGATTGCATTCTGCTGCTGGTCAGATGATTTTTCCGAGTGGCACAAAGGCTATTTCTTTTCATTATAACATTACTTTTGTAATAAAGGATATGATTATATTATTTTATTAGTAGTACTGTGAGATTTTCATGGTATGCCCTAACTCTGATACAAAATAAATAGTGAAGGATATTCACCTGAGTATACGTCAGTATCTTACAAAATTTCGGTTCTGAAGAAGATAATTGTAATGGGTAAGTTTTCAGTAAATACATCAAAGTATTTGCGGCAATATTACAATATATAAATGTCATAAGTAGATTATAAATACAATAATTCAGTAATCGATTTTCCCCCTGTTTGTGTACTTTGTATTGAAAATTGTGAAACTGGATTGCGGTTGCGGTATTGAGGTAGCAGAAATGCACATTCCAAGTTTATTGCGGAATTGCGGTAGCAAAAGGTAAGGGTCAGAGGTTGCGGAATTACAATTGAGCAGTTGAATTTTAGATTGCGATGCCCAGCTCTGCCATATGTACATTTTATAAACCCTGTCTTTCACACTTTTCTCAACTATGAAGAGGTAGTCAGCTGGTAAATTTAAGAAGTTTGGTGATTCAGGTAGATCTGCGAAAAACCAATACGTTGTTGGCACAGGAACAGGTCAGCTCAACCAAACACTAAGTAATGGATTCAGTCCTCATTCTTACCCCTCTTGAATCCTGTATTGACAAAAACCGGATGAGTTTCTGAAAATTAAAGCTAGAAAAAAACAAAGAGGGAGAAAAGAAAGAAAAAGGAATATAGGCTTTAATATGCCATAACACAATATATAATAGTTACAGGCATATAATAGTTACAGGCATTTATGTCATAGCACAACATGTAACACTAGTACACTATGTAATGTCTGGTGTTCAAGAAGAGACATACACATCCCCTAGCCCAGAATGCAAGCACATAATATACGACAAACACATACCAGATAGTCAAGAATTTTATGATGTATTAAAGACATGGGGTAACTAATGAAAACCAGTTAGTTTACGTGATGGAAATGTACCAGACTTTACACACATACACACACACATATCACCCAGCCGGAAACCAGCCAGTCATATATCCCGGGAAATCTGAGGTGAAAGTCAGAGAGCCAGAGAGAACCAGAGAAGGCAGAAGGGGATTGGAGTGACCAGAGAAGGAAGCTTAGGAGGTAGGGTACAGTAGGAGATTCACCGTCACACTGACAATACATGGATCACGTCACTCTTTCCATCACATACCTGCTTCACAATAAAAACCTCTTAACCCCAGAGTGTCTGTACCTCACCTTCACTTACGATGCAAGATAGATGGAGGGGCAAGGAAGACAGAGAAACACCTACCCCAAGATAAAACCCACAATGAGTTATCCAATGCCAAAAGACTATATTGGTAGCAGCCCACATTACTGGTGACAGAGGTGCCTTGCCATTCTACAACTACAGTCCCAACTCCTTGCTATGATTATCTACACACACACACACACACACACATTTCAGTGGATTTAATTTGTGAACCTATTATACTGCCATGTCTTTGCCTCTGTGTTTTAACCCGTGGCATCCCGACAACGTATGGATACTTTGCCATGTTTTGTCACGGTGACACCCGACAACGTATCCATACATTTTTGCAATTGCGAGGTCCGTCATTTGCACATTTTTCAAGTTTCACGGGTGATTTTTGGTAGGCATATATGGGAGACCATCCTCTCCCCAACGGCAGGTCAGGATAATGACTGGCCCTACCTGACCCTCCCTTTCCCCTCGCATGCCATTTTCTCGGCAACTCACCTGTTAGCAGTGACCTGGCAAGTATAGACATGTCGCACCTCGGTCTCTCCAGTGACGAAATTCAAGGCAAAAGTGATTTCTGAGGTGGAGGACAAAGGAAGAAAGAAGCCAGAGGAAGAAACAAGCAGAAGTGATGAGGCGGAACGTCGTAAAGGAAGGTGCCCATGTTGATGTTTTTGGTGAGTGAACAACACTTATCTCGCCTATTTTATTGTGTGAAAACTACCGAAAAATAAGTATTTATGTATAATGAGTGGTTTGGAATAGTTGCCCCTCCCAAGAAAACGTCTTTTCTGGAGCCTGGCCTGAGGGAACACGGTACCAAGGTGGGGGTACTGATACCTGTATATGGTATTTCTAACCTCAAGACCTCAAGTGATCACTTTCTCTCTGAATTTTCGACGTTTCTCATAAAAAGCGGAGGTTTTAGCAGAAGGAAAACTTTTTAAAAATCTGCCAGGACTGGGAGGGGTCAGTGGTAAAAAATCTGCCGGGACGTGGCGGGTTAACATGGGGACACTCAAGCATTGTGTGGCAGTATATGCTATTAAAGACAGAGAGGTTGTTGATACATGGTGGCAGCAATCATACACGCACTTTATTTTTTTTTATGCGAGGAAGAAGGAACCAAAGGCTACAAGCCCACAAAACAGTTCCTTCTAAAAAAAACAAAAACAATACAAAAGAGAGCCAAATTTAAGATCTGTTCATTTCAAGATGCCTGGACACACTGCGTTTGAAAGACTGAAGATCGTATGAAGTAGGAAATACAGACAGAGGGAGACAGTTCCAGAGTTGACCTGTTGCACAAATGAAGGATTGGGAGTAAAGGTTAACTCTTGCATTAGAGAGTTGGACAAAAGAGAGATCAGATTTTATTGCTAGACGGGAGGAGGGATGCAAGCAGACAGATCAGAGAAGCAATGACCATGGAAGTAGTGATAGAAAAGGGATAAAGAGGCAACAGTGCAGCGAAGAGACAGAGGTTGAAGAGAGCCAGTAAAAGGAGAAGAGTTAATGAGACGATATGCCTTGGACTCCACCCTGTTAAGAAGAGCTGTATGTGGGGAGCCTTCCCACACATGAGAGTTGTACTCCATACAGGGACAAATAAATCCCGTGTATAAAGTCAACAACTGTGCAGGGGTAAACAAGGTACGGAGTTGGCTTAGCACACCTAATCTCTTGGAAGCAGATTATACCAGAGATGTAGTATGATCTTTTCAAGATAAATCCCGAGTGAATGAAACCCCAAGCATGTTCAAGGATGATGTTGGATTAAGCTGGATATTATCAAAGTTTAGTGGGTACTCCTGTGGAAGATTCTGTTGGGTTGATAGGTGTAAAACCTGAGTCTTAGGTGCATTAAAAACAACAAGATTATTTTTATCCCAGTCAGAGATACGAGCCAGGTCAGACATTAGGAGTGCCATAACCTTATCCCTTGTTTGTTGAAGTAACTGCTGGGATGGATGTTGCGGGAACCAAATGGAAAGGTGAAGGGTGGAATCATCAGCATACGAGTGGATAGCGTTAGATGTACAGCTTAGAAGATCATTGATGAATAAAAGGAAGAGAGTTGGTGATAGGACAGATACCTGAAGAACACCACTGTTAATAGATCTAGGAGAAGAATGATGACCGTCTACAACAGCGGCTGTAGAACGACCAGAAAGGAAGCTGTAGATGTAGGCACAGATAGAAGGATAGAAATTGTAAGAGGGCAGTTTGGAAATTAAAGATTTGTGCCACACTCGATTGAAAGCCTTAGAGATGTCAAGTGCAATGGCAAAGCTTCCGTCAAAGTCCCGAAAGGAGGATGACCAGGAGTATGAAAGGTAGATGAGAAGATTGCCAGTGGAGTCCCTGACAGAACCCATACTGACGATCAAAAAGAAGGATGTGATATGAAAGATGTTTTAAAATTATTCTGTTAAGAATAGACTCAAAAACTTTTGAGACACAGGATGTTAAAGCAATTGGATGACAGTCAGAGGGTTGGGAATGGTCACCCTTCTTTGGACTGGCTGAATGAGAGCAAACTTCCAACAAGAAGGAAAGGTACAAATTGAAAGACAAAGGCAAAACAATTTACCTAAGTAGGGTGTAAGCACAAGAGGAGGGACTCCATCAGGCCCATATGCCTTGTTAGTACTGAGGCCAGTGATGGCAGAAAATACATCAACTGAAGAAATTTTAATGTCAGCCATGAGGACGTCAGAGAGGGGGAAGTGATGGAGGAACAGCACCAGAATCATCTAAGGTGGAATTGAAGGAGCAAGTCTGAACAAAGAGATCCGCTTTATCAGCAGAAGAAATAGCTAGAGAGCCATCAGAGTAGAAAAGAGGAGAGAAGGATGATGAGGTAATGATGTTAGAAACGTTTTTGGAGGGTGCCAGAAGAAACGAGAAGATTTCGAGTTGGAGAGTTGAGAGCATTTAGTGCGGATTAAATTATTTTGAGTAGAGCGAAGAACAGAATTAGCATGATTCCGGGCAGAAACATAAAAAAGATGTGATTCAGGAGTGGATTGGCACTGGTATCTTTTATAGGCCCTCTCCTTGTTGCAGACAGCATTATAACAAGGTCGATTAAACCAAGGCTTTCTTGCATTAGTCAAAGGATATGAGAATGGAATGTATGCTTCCATGCCTGAGAGAATAACCTCCGTAAAGCTCAAGGTACACTCAGATGGCTCCCGGCCATGGAAGCAATAATCATTCCAGGGAAAATCAAAGAAGTACTGCCTGAGGGCCTCCTGATCTGCAGCTCCAAAGTGCCACAGTCACCAGTTCTGTGGAGGGTCCACAGGCTGTACCAGAAGGATAGGACAGGTTAAGGTAATAAGGTTGTGGTTGGAGGAGCCCAACAGAGAGAAAAGATTTAAAGTGTAAACAGAAGGGTTAATTGTAAGGAAGAGGTCAAGTATGTTGGAGCTTTCTCCAAGGGATCAGGGATATGGGTAGGGTGCTGTACAAGCTACTCTAGGTCATTAAGGATAGAAAAGATGTAGGCTTGTTCACCAGGTGGATCAGTGAAAGGAGAGGACAGCCAGAGATGGTGGTGAACATTGAAATCTCCTAGAATGGAGATTTCAGGGAAAAGAGAAATAGATAGAATGTGTTCCATTGTAGAAGTAAGATACTCGAAGAATTTTTGATAGTCAGTAGAATTAGGGGATAAGTAAACAGCACAGATATATTTAGTTAGAGAATGACAGGAAAGCCGAAGCCAGAATGTAGAGAATTCAGAAGAATCAAGTTCAAGAACACGAGAGCAAGATAAGTCATTGCGTACATATGCACATCAGCCACCTTTGGTTTTGAAATGAGTATAGAGAAAGTGGGAGGATACAGAAAAGGGTTTGCTGTCAGTTGCGTCAGACAGCTGAGTCTCGGTTAACCCCTTAACCTTGGGGCGTCACTTTCGTGACGCTTGGGTGTAAGAGATCATACTGCAGGGCATGACTTTTGTGATTCTGTGTTATTTTGAATTTGCCTGGGCTTTCAAGTGGTGGCTTGTATCATCTGCCAGTACTGCCAGTGTTCAGCTATAGTCAGTACTGCTAATGTCATCTGTACTCCCATCCATTGTTGACAATTTAGCCATTTTTCCCCTGTCCTTGACTCCCCTCCTTACCTCCCCTCCATTACCCTCTCCTTCCACCTGCCCCAGTCGTGCCACACTATGCAAATCCTGCCCGGATTTTTCCACTCATTTCATCCATTGAAATGTGCGCTATGCCCTATTCTTATACAGCATAATATATACAGTATATAAAAGAACAGAAAAAGAGAAAAGATAATTGATACTGCCATACACCTGGAATGGGCTAATTATCACCTGGCAACACTCCATGTCCACTCATTCGCCAATTTTCCCTGTTTATTTCCCCTTGAAATATGCCATATCTAACACGTGTTTTCGGCATAAAATGATCCACAGGTATACATGGAGAGAGATGAGGAGGATGGATGGTGAACTTGTTGAACAAAAGGCAATGATAGACTATGTGTGTGTGGATGAGTGAATGAGAAGACAAGTGGTGGATGCAAGAGTGTGGAGAGGGTGAGGGAATGGAATCTCGGACCATCACATAGTGATGGCCAAGGTAAGGCTGCAAAGAAAATGGTTGAAGAGACGAAGGGGAAGACAGGAGGAAACAGCTCCTGTGGCAAGAGTGGAGAAATTGCAAGACAGTGAGAAAATGGCAGAGTATAAGGGCATAGTGGAAGAAAGATTAGGAAGGTATGAGTTAAAGCAGATGGAAGGGATGGAAGACATAAGTAAGATATTCATGGAAGAGATAGGTGCAACGTGTGAGGTGGTTTGTGGAGTGAAGAGGAGATATAGGGATGTGCAAGGGACAGCATGGTGGAATGATGAGGTGAAACAAGCTGTGGAACATATGAAGAAGGCATATAGTGAATGGCTAGCGAGTAGAGGTAGGGGAGAAGATGAGAGAGAGAAGAAAGAGGTATATGTGTGCAGGAGAAGGGAGTTGAAGAGATTGGTGAAGGAGAGTAAGAAGAAAGTGGATGAAGAGTTTGGGAGGAATCTGAGTGTGAAATGGAGGGAGAGTAAGAAATTGTTTTGGAAGGAGGTAAAGAATGTAAGGCAGTGTGAAAGGGGTAATAGTAGGGGAGTGAAAGATAGGAATAATAGATTGTTGGTGGAGAAGAGAGAGAAATTGAGGAGATGGAAGGAGCACTTTGAGGATTTGCTGAATGTAGAAAGTGAGAGCAGTGCTAGTATAAGTGGTTGGGGAATGACTGGGAGAAGGAGGGAGGAAGAGATCAGTAGGGTGGAAATAGTGGAAGCAATGAAGAAGATCAAGATGGGAAAGGCACCAGGAATTGATGGAGTGTGCAGTGAAATGCTGAGGGATGGAGGTGAGATTGAAGTGGAATGGATAAGGAAGTTGTGTAGATTGGCTTGGGAAGAGGGAAGGGTTCCAGAGGACTGGAAATCAGGTATAATTGTACCTTTACACAAAGGAAAAGGGGAGAGAGAAGTATGTGGTAACCATAGGGGTATTTGCCTTCTTAGTGTGACTGGAAAACTATATGGTAGAATACTCATTGATAGGGAGAAGAACAAAGGCGATTTGGGAAGGGAATAGCGTGTGCAGATCAGATATTTGTTCTAAGATGTTTAGTGGAGAAGTATCTAGAGAAGGGAAAGAAAGTGTATGCTGCCTTCATGGACTTGGAGAGAGCTTATGACAGAATAGATAGACAAGGTATGTGGAAGGTACTGAGAATATATGGAGTGGAGGGGAAATTGTTGTGTGCTGTGAAAAGTATGTACGAAGGACCTAGGGCTACGGTGCGAGTGGATGGTGAGCTGAGTGAGTTCTTTGATCTCAATGTCGGACTGAAACAGGGTTGTGTGATGTTTCCATGGCTGTTTAATATATACATGGATGGGGTTGTAAAGGAGGTGCAAGGTAGGGCACTGGATGTGGGGGTGGCTCTAATGAATGAAGATGAGATTTGGAAGATTCCGGTGTTGTTGTTTGCTGATGATACAGTGTTGTTGAATGAAGAATGGGAGTTGCAAGGGTTGGTGAATGATTTTGGGACAGTGTGTAGGAAGAGGAATCTGAAAATTAATGTAAACAAGAGTTTGAGAGGAATGAAGTCATAGAATGCACGGTGAGGTTGGATGGCAAGGATATGGAGAATGTGAGTGCATCCAAGTACTTGGGTAGTGTGATGAGTAAGGATGGAACTTTGGGGGATGAAGTGCGTGAAAGGGTACAGCAGAGGAGGAAGGTTGTTGGTTCACTGAAAGCAATGATGAGAAATCGGGAGGTGAGTATGGAAGTTAAGAAGTTACTGCATGACAATATTGTGATCCCTACCCTGATGTATGGAAGCGAGGCATGGACCTTGCAAGAGGGGAACAAGTCAAGAGTGAGAGCAGTGGAAATGAGTTACCTGAGAGGAGCATGTGGAGTGACATGGAGGGACAGATTGACGAATGAAGAAGTGAAAGAACGTTGTGGGATGGATGTGGATGTGGTTGAGAAGATTAGGAGAAATACACTGAGGTGGTTTGGACATGTGGAGAGCATGGAGAACGAAAGACTGACTAAGAGGGTGTATGTAGGTGACGTGGAGGGAGGGAGAGGGAGGGGAAGACTGAGGATGAGATGGAGGGATGAAGTTGAGAGGTATATGAGGGAGGGGGGAGTGAGTTGGGGGGTGGGTAGCCAAAAGGTAGGTGACAGAGCGACTTGGAGGCGTTCTGTCTGCAGCCACCCTTTGCATTATTAGGGCGTCGGGCTATAGATAGATAGACAGATAGACCTATTCTCGTAATAAAAATATATATAAGAAAGGAAGGGAGAAGCCTAAGTGATATTTCCATTCACCTGGGACTAAGTTATTATGTATTGTCTAGATTTCCTGGCAATCATTTCACAGCATATAAATTAGCAGCTGTCACCACGCTGACATTGTCAACCTTTCCGTGCCCATAATATGCCACATCATTCAGTTTACTGTCGTCTTTCGAGGTGAAACCATATCGGATTTGCGCCCCTCCATTTCCGCCACTTCTGAGCCCACTGCAAAGGGCCCTGTGACCTCTACCCCTACTAAACCTCGTGTGGGAAGGGGTAAAGGACTAAGTGATTCTGCTGTGAAACGTGAACTGGCTAATTAATTCATGATAATGATGGACAGTGACTACGGTCTTTCTGGTGAATCGTGTGATGAGCCAGTGGAGGAAATCGTGACAAAAACTCCCAGTACGAGTGCTTCAGTGTCCCAAGTTCGTCCTGGCTCCAAGGAAAAGGAACCCTTAGTTACTGCAAGTGACAGTGCAGAACATAGTGTAAATAAAATATAAATGTAAATAATGTAAATAAAATAAAAAATGTAAAAAGAAATGTAAATAATTACTAATATAAGAATATGAGTATAAATACTTGCAGTAATGACAGTGAAAGTGAAAGCTTTGCTCTCTATACTAGTTTACTGTATGAGAAAGTGAATGCCTGGAGTGAAAATAAACTACTAGTAGCGATGGAAACTTATGGATAAGTAATGTATATATAAATAAGTGTAATAAAGTACTAGGAATATAAAGTGTGAGTGTGTTTATAAATAATAAATGACAGTTCCACCTCAGAATACCAGCAGGGAACGAGCACGTGGAAAGCTCGTACACGCTCGTAATTTACATTGCTTTCACAGATTTTTTTTTTTTTTTTTTTGGAGTATGGATTCCAAACTACTTGAAATTCATAGAATAGTGTTTGTTGTGATAACATCAGGCAGTGGTAACCATATCGGGAAGTATAAAGTGGATCCAACTTCAGAAGTCTCCACAAGTCCTACGGTGGTAGACGAAGGCTCAACAAACATCCCAGGAGAAAGCTGAATTTATGTGCCATATGCATATATAGTTTTTGGCAAATATTTTTAAAAAGTCAGTTGGAGCGCGATTATCCCCGCTGGAGGGTGTAGAAGCTTCAGTTAAGATGAAAAGAAGGCTTTTCCGGGAATAGAAGAGGGGTGGTAGCAAAGAGGAATATTTGGCTGCCAAGCACAGGGCTAGAAGAGTGGTATACAGGGCAAAGTCTGAGTCACAGAGACTTTAACTTGATAACCTAAATCATGGGGAAAGGAAAAATATGATATTTAG
The DNA here is from genome assembly GCF_032717465.1 of Coenobita brevimanus. Lineage (NCBI taxonomy): Eukaryota > Metazoa > Arthropoda > Malacostraca > Decapoda > Coenobitidae > Coenobita > Coenobita brevimanus. The sequence continues at coordinate 4,306,211 of NC_137022.1, forward strand.
GGTGGCAGGTCAGGTGAAGAGGGATGGTCGGGATATCATAGGTGAGTAGTGTGTGAAGAATGATGAAGGAAGGGTAGTGGTGAACAGTGAGGATATTAAAGATGCATGGAGAAAGCATTATAACCGGTTGTCGAATGAGGAGTTTGTCTGGCCCTTGGCCTTTGATTGATGCTGCTACTGTGAGTGAGGCAATAGACACGATGAAGGTGGGGAAGGCAGCAGGTGTGTCTGGGTTGACTACCGAAATGTTGAAGGCCTCCGGCGATATAGGGGTGAGGTTAGTCACTGACCTGATAAATAGGATTATTTATGAGTGTGTTGTCCCAGATGATTGGCTGAAGAGTGTAATTGTAAATGTGCGTAAAGGGAAGGGTGGTGCCCTGGAAAGAGGAAATTATAGAGGTATAAAGCTTTTAGATCAGATAATGAAGGTAATAGAGAGAGTTTTAGAAGGTATGATTAGAGAAAGAGTGAATATTGATGAGATGTAGTTTGGGTTTATGCCAGGTAGGAGGACCACTGATGCCATATTCATTGTTCGACAGCTTCAGGAAAAATATATTGGTAGGAGAAGGGATCTTTATTTTGTTTTCGTTGATTTGGAAAAGGCCTTTGACAGAGTCCCTAGAGAGATGGTGAAGTGGGCAATGAGAAAGCTTGGCTTGGAGGAGTGGCTGGTTAGGGTGGTTATGGCTATGTGTGTGGGTGCTCACACCCAGGTAAGAGTGAATGGAGATTTGAGTGATGAGTTTTCCATGAATGTTGGTGTGCATCAGGGGTCAGTTTTGAGTCCCATGTTGTTTATCATGGTACTTGAAGCCCTTTCACGTGATTTTAAAAACGGACTCCCGTGGGAGTTGTTGTATGCTGATGATTTGGTGTTGATTCCAGAGAGTGAAAGGGAGGCGGAGGAAAGGTTTAGGAAGTGGAGAGATGGTATGGGGCACAAGGGCTTAAGGGTAAATGCAGATAAAACAAAAGTGATGATATCTAGGGTCGGTGGTGGTACTGTCAAAGACGAGGGAGAGTGGCCATGTGCAGTTTGCCACAAGGGCGTGGGAAGTAATTCCAGCTTGTGCGGTGTCTGTGATTAATGGGTGCATAAGAGATGTAGTGGTATCAGAGGTAGACTGCGAGATAATGCTGATTTTATGTGTACAGCGTGTCGGGGAGAGCAGGTGAAGATTGTCAGACGTGAAAGGATTGAACTTGCTGGTGAATCTCTTGAGTGTGTGGAAGAGTTTTGTTATTTGGGAGACATGTTGTGTGCTGGAGGTGGGGCTGGATGAGAAGTGGTTGGAAAAAGTTCAGGGAGCTCTTGCCTCTCCTGACATTGAGAGGACTCTCCCTACGTGCTACGGGGTCTTTGTATGTAGCATGTGTTAGGAGTATAATGCTGTATGGTAGTGAGACCTGGGCAGTGAAGGAGGAGGATATTCGTCGGCTCAGATGTACAGAAATGACAATGATTAGGTGGATGTGTAGTGCGTCCCTGCGTGCAAGGTCTGGGGGGGCTGGGTTTACGATGGAAGAGTTGAGAGGTAGGATGGGACTGGAGTGTATTGGTGCTGTGATGAGGAGAGGTAGATTGAGATGGTTTGGACATGTGGAGAGGATGGGGGATGATAATTGGGTGAGGAAGGTGAGAAGTGTTAATATCTGCAATGGATTGTGCAGCATGGAAAGCCGCCACTAGGTGACCAAGGCAGACGCATGCAAGCATGTTGGAGCCATTAAAAATGAAATGAAATGAAATGACAGGCATGGCAGGCTTCTGACATCCCTGCAGTTAAGGGGCTAAAAAGAGAAGGTGAGGTTTAGAAGAGGAGAGGTGATGTTCAACAGAACGTTAGAGGAAAGGCAGCGAATGTTGCAGAAATGAAGAAGTCAGTCAGACAGTGGTTCCAGGCAACTCATAGAGTCGTCATCGGGAGAGGGCGGATGGTGGGGGCATTTGTGGTCTCCCCTCCTGGGGACTCTGAGGCGAGTTCTAAATGCTCCATTTTTCTTTTAATTTTGAAAAGAAAGTGTAGTGTGTACTGTGCATGTAGTTTGCTGTAGACAGTTAGAGAAATTTGTATTAGAGAGCATGCTGACCTACTCTCTGTGTTACTGAAACACTGAAAAAGTTCAGAAAAGGGGGTGGTCAGGAATTAGTCCCGAGGGCTGATGAGATGGGAGCTCCATCTCTCCCTGTCATCAGTTTTCCACGCACCTTGGGAGTACTGCCCTGCTTGACTGGTGCTACAGTCTACACATCTTGATGTGGTGCTGGCTCCTTCTTCCTTCAACTTTATCACTCTTTTCTGTGTATGCTTCTCTCTCTTATTCTTCACTTCTGTCCCATTTTATTACTCTTCCTTCTGCTCCAGGTGGCTCTACACTGAATGACAAGCCTAATCGTTTCCTGTAACCTAGGAAACAATAATTTACAGTGTTGTGTGATAACCATATAACCACATAACAGAGCGATGTGAAGTCTACTATGGTGCCCCTACTAACTGGGTGGAGTAGTGCAAATGTGGCCGAGAACCAAACCTTCACACTCTTCCCCGTGCCTTGCTGTGGTGAGAGGCGATCTACTGCGGGGGAAGATCAGTTCACTACACAGGATGGTCTGTAAGGGTGGTTGCTTGTCTGTGGTTGATGGGTTTGCTCAGCTAGACAGTTTGGGGTTACTTATCAGTGGTTTATGAGAGGTTTAAGCCAAAATAACCCCATCTGAGAACAGATACCAAGTGCTTCTAGTTAATGTCTCACTTTGTCGAGGGCCAGCCAGCGATTTTTAAAGGGTGACATGGTCTGGTGGAGGTGGCCGATGAAAGGGAGAGCGAGTGAGGATGGAACGCCTCTGCTGGCCCAGTAGTTGTGACGCCGTCTTGAGTATAACCATGCCGTCACCACCAGCAGCACTAACACTACCCACGTCACAAGCATCTTGATCCTTTTACCTGGCAAGAAGAAGAACAAGAATGATTGAATTAAATGGCTGTTGAATATGTGATGGTCATTTAAAACAGAGTGTCAGCATTTACAAAGTCCTGTCTGTTCCTAGTTTCACACACACACACACACACACACACACACACACACACACACACACACTCGGCCCTCAAATCGTTATACGCAAAAAGTATCTTTATATGAGTCAAGCTTAGTACTTGGTCCAACTAAATAGTGTTCTGATATTAACCCCTAACAGGCGGGCAACGTTAAGTAACGTCCTGTGCGTGAGGAGGTGGGTGACGTTACGTAACATCCAGCCATTTTTTGTCCTAATTTATTGGTGAAATTGGGTCATGAGACATCCTTGCCACCTATTGTCCTGCCCTCTACTCTCCCAAGCCTTGAAACAAGTAAAATAGAATATATATATATATATATATATATATATATATATATATATATATATATATATATATATATATATAAGTTGTGTTATATTTGTTCAAGGAAAATAGTATATACGTGTGTAAGTTATATTCTGATAAGTGATCAGGCAAAATAGAAAACACATAAGATTTTGAAGACAATGAATAGTGTAAAGAAAGCATAAATGATAAACATAGTGTTCAGTGGTGAAGAAAAAGCAAATGAGTGAATCGTTTGCTAGCCTCGCCCCAGGCGCGCCTGGTAATAAGCTGCCTGCCTGCTCTCCTCCCTCACTCCTCCCCTCCTCCTCCCACAGCCAGCAGAGACGTATTACCACGCATGTGACACCTCTTCCCTCGTTTTTCATCCATTTTCATCGATTTATGCATGTTTAGGCTTATTCCTTGATACTTTATTTTTCCGAAAATATGCCGCCCCACACAGTGGTATAATTGATAAGTCTGCCCGCCCATAAGGGGTTAAAGTGAAAGTTTAGGTAAAAGTGTTTTTCCATATAACACAATGCAACGAAGTAGGCAGCCGTGCCGAACAAGCAGATCAGCTGTTTCAGTGTTGACTGTTTAGTCTGGCATGTAGAGGAATGCAAAACTCTAAGTAGAAGCTTTCTCTTATTATCCAGAAGATGACCACCATCTTTAGCAAATCAACTTTGGATGAAGTTAGGAAAAGGGACAAAGGTAGAAAGCACAATGTTGATTTCTACCAGGAACTGGTGGAAATGGAGATGCATAATAAGCTGGTAGAACGAGTGTACATATTAGAGAAGGCATTTCAGAGTGAAATAGATGAAATTAAAAAGCAGTTGCACATGCAGATGGTGGGTACACTTAGAAGGAAGTTTAGTGAAATGGCAAGCACAGTTGTCAACCATAAGAGTATTAAGGAAGAGTTCAGAAATGATACAGAGACAATAAGGCAGGCAAGCACCCTGATAGTTCATGGCAGTGATACTGAGAAGAAGATTACCCAGGTATATGAAGCGATGCAAAGCTACTAAAATGATGTGGAAACCACATATGCTGAAAGGGTGAAAATAAAGAAAGACTTAGAAACAAGAGTTGAAGAAAAGAGCATTGAAAAGGAAGTGAAGAAAATAATGCAAAACAATCCAAAATTGGTCAAAGATTCAGCAGACATCAACAAATCTGTAGTAATCACTTGGTATAGAGGAGGAAGAAATATAAAACAAGATTTCAAGATACAAAAAGGAGATGGCAAATGTAATGAACAGATTGAAGGAAGCGTCAGAGGAAATCTATATTAAAGATGTAGAGGAACACAAAAGGCTAGGGAAATATGAAAGAAATAAATCAAGGTCACTGAAAGTAACCTTCCAGAGTGTAAACACTGGAGAAAATACTGAAAAATGCAAACAAACTTATGGAAAAAGAGGACTTCAAGAATGTATGGATTAAAAGATGCCTAACTCAAGAGGAACTGGGATTACTAAAAGAGAAGAGGGAGGAGGCAAGAACAAAGAATGAGGGAAGATCAGAGGAAGAGAAGAACTCCTTTTTTTTTTTTTTTTCCAAGTAATTGGATTGCAGGTTAATGAAAAGCAAAAAGGTAGTAGACCCAAGTCATGAGAAGTATGTAAACAAGATGATTAAGTTGATGTACTCTAATGTAAATGGAATGGTAGCTAAATTACTAGAGATGAATGATTATATCAAAGAAAAGAAACCACATATTGTTTGCCTAACTGAAACAAAATTAACACCAAGGATATCAAACGATACACTAAACCTAGAGGAATACAATATATGGAGAAGAGATTAAAAAAAAAAAAAAAAAAGGAATTATAATATTAACAAAGAAAAATCTGCAAGTCAATGAAATAGAAGTAGATGTACCCCAACAGGTAGAACTGATCGCAGTAGAGATTAGTACATGTTAAGGGAAAGTAATGGGGAACTTTCAGCATGTCGTCTGCTATCTAATACGGTCCTACGGCAGCTCTTACCTAGTTACCATGCATGTAATATTTGTGGATTATTTTTACTCCCTTGTCGGCCTGTGAGACATAGTAATGGCATATGTCATTGAAAATAGTAAAATACTACTTAGAAAACTCATAACCAATATGAATGATATTTTTAATTTGTGCTATGTCATGAGCTACGATGGTAGACTCGCTTCTTAAATGTTAGTACTTCACAAATTCTCTTTGCATAAGTGCTATTTTGATTGTTGGATATTGTAGCTGATCCCATACTTATCTGATGTCCCGATCATTATTCATTCTTAACACCGATTTTCGACATGACAGTCATTGTCTTACCTGTAATTTATTAGTTTGTAAATTTTACTTCTTAACATTTCTCCAATACACTCGCGCATGCTCACCAGAGGGACAGTCCCGGATTTGAGAAAAGGCCACCGAGAGTGTTCACAAAAACAGACGAAGGCTAAAATGGTTAGAGAAGAAGAATGTGGTAGGCGATGGGTCAGGTTCTTAATGTGCTGCTACCTAAGGTGTACAGGAAACCATTTGGCTTTCCACTCAGTGTAAAGACACTAATAGACAGAAGGAAGAGGAAAGAATGAAGGAAAGATAGAAGAGGGAGTGTAGTCACCCGTAGTCAAAATGACGAGGAAGGAATGAAGTAAAGAACGACAGAAAAGGGGGGAAAGAAAGAAGGAAGGAGGAAAGGAAAGGACAGACACTCGATAGCAGCACTACATGCTGTTACCTAATAAATGTTGAATGTTGTTTTCTGTGATAAAAGTGTTTTCTTATCCATTTCTTTTTTCATAAACTCTTACCATTGCGACCACACAATTATTTTGCAGTTGCTACAGTTTCTACATTTCTTATTCTTTGCTACCTGTTAACCTGTACGTGCATACTCCCAAGAAAACACACATCCAGACCGGAAAAAATTGCCTTCCGTTGGCATTTGTAATACAGACAGAAGTCGTACCAAGTCTCCAGTGCCATTTAGAATCATGTATGTTCCTTCAATTTTTGGAAGGGATGGTAGAATAAACCATAAAACATGTACCAAATGATGATCAGGTAAGACTCTGAGCATCTAACAGATTGATGTCAGAAGCCTAAGTCCGATGATATAGTTTTATTCTTGCTGCCAAACGATTTTACCATTTAGAAGACTCATACTGAAAGGGGTCATTGAAGCTGTATCATCCAGTTCAGTTTCTCCTGAGCTGAACAAATTCGTCGGAATAAAGAATAAAATGATTTACGTCCTCATAGTGAAGGAAGTAATCACGCTCATGTAGCAGCACTAAGCTAACTTTTAATTGTCTTTTTTGTAACCTCATTGTATAAATCAAGGTACATCATACGAATTATGCAAATATTGGACTTCAAAACCTTGGTTAATCGCCATAATGGTCTAGTAAATGAACCGTATACACATCCGCCTTCACCGAGAGCTACCGAAAAGTGAGCTATGTTTGATCCCGCCATAGGGACGGTCGCCTATGTCATATGTGGCGGTATTTGGCAAATATTAAATTTAAGAAAACTGGGGCAATGACAAGCTTCAAGAAAGCACTATTCTCACTCAAAAATACATACGAATGTAGATATGAAAGCCAATTGCACTGAACTCATCAGTAACACAACGAAATGACTGTGTGTAAGGGATTAGCCTACCGGATGGAAGCCCAATGTACACATGTGCATAATAGCCAGTCAAGGGTATTCATTCATGGGCATGATATTTTTTATCAAAGTATTTTAGTGACTTTAATGGTCTATAGTGTTGCTAACTCTTGTAAGTTTATCCAGACGTATAGAATAGTCACAATAGTTATGTCACTTTTCTAGGTCTGGACCGAAATAGGGCTCACCAGATAGGTAGCAGACGACACCTGAAAGTCCCTCATTGTCGCGAATTAATACCATCCAGATGAAACATTTGGGAAAAAAGGGAATATGAAGACCTGGCAGAGAAAACAATTCAAAGTTTAAGAGTATTACTACATAGAATGGAGGAGAAATTTGAAAGAATTTTACTAACTGGAGATTTCAATACAATTATAAATTGGAATACTTTAGATATAAAAAGCCAGGAAAGCTGTTGGGACCAAAAGCTCCTGGACCTTGTGCAGGAGTTTTTCCAAACAAAACATGTAAAAGAAAGCACTAGAAAAAGAGGACTTGACATACCATCAGTACTAGATCTTATATTTACTATGCAAGAAAATGATATTGACAATATATGTATCACCCTCCATTCGGCAAAAGTGACCATGCAGTATTAAATTACAACTTCACGATTGCATATGACATAGTTAATAGTAATGAAAGTTACAAAAAGAGCCTTAACTACAAAAAGGGCAACTATCATGACCTAAATAAATACTTCTCAGAAATAGATTGGGAAAAAGAGCTTAGAGGACAGGATTTTAATGTTATATATAGAAAATTCTGTGAACTTTATGAAATAGGAGTCCAGAAGTACATCCCACAGCACAAAGAAGCAGAAAAGAAAATAATGAAATGGTTTAATACAGAATGTAAAAAATCAAAAGAAAAAAAAGAGATTTGCTGTGGAACAGATACAGAAGACACAATAGTGAAAGGACATATAACAACTATAAACAGGCAAGAAATGATTATAGAAGAATAAGGAGGGAAGCCCGATAACAGTTTGAGCAGGACATCGTAAATAAAAGTAGTGATCAACCGAAGCTATTTTACAGCTACATCCGAAGCAAAACCAAGTAAAAGATGAAATACAATCCATTACAGATGAGGGGATCACCTACGCAAAAGAGAAGGATATTTGTGAAGCACTAAAGAAGAATTTCCAATCAGTTTTTACAGAAGAAAATAATTTTGAGAGGGATTATGTGGAACATGCATGCCCACACATAGTACCAGATATACAAATATCAGAAAAAAAAATACAGGAGGAGTTAAGTAAATTAGACAGAGGAAAAGCAAATGGTCCTGATGAATTATCATGTTGGGTGCTACATGAATGTGCAAAGGAGTTAAGTAAACCATTATCTTTAATTTTCGAGGAATCGTTGGGACCAGGTAATCTCCCTGATATCTGGAAGAAAACAAACATTGTCCCCTTATTCAAGAAAGGGAATAGACAAAATTAATTCAACTACCGACCAATATAACTAACTAGTGTTGTAAGCAAGGCATTGGAAAAGCTGATAAGAAAAGTTTGGGTAAATCATCTAGAAGAACACAATACAATAACAGAAAGACAGTTTGGTGTCAGAAAGGGAAAATCATGTGTTACTAATCTGTTGAGTAACAGAAACACTACAGAACAGAGAAGGATGGGTGGACAGTATCTACTTAGATTTCAAGAAAGCATTTGACAAAGTGCCGCACCAAAGACTTTTATGGAAACTGTACCATCAAGGAGGAATCCGAGGCAAACTGTATAGTTGGATGCAAGATTTTCTCAAAAAAAGAGAAATGAAAACAGTACTAAGGGGAAATTACTCATCATGGAGGCAAGTGACTAGTGGAGTTCCACAGGGCTCAGTGCTGGCACCAATTATGTTTTTAGTGTATATAAATGATATAGACAGTAACATTGGAAATGAAAGCTATCTAATTATGTTTGTTGATGATACAAAAATACAAAGGAGAATTACTAACACAGACTCTTGTAAAGAGCTACAAGAAGAATTAAATAAACTTCATGAATGGAGCAATACATGGCAAATGGAATTCAATGTGGGCAAGTGTAATCAAGTCTTGTAAAAGTGGAAAAAGGTCTGATTGGGATTATAAGTTAGGAAGTAAAACCCTACACACATGAGAAAAAGAGAAGGACCTAGGTGTAATTATCAATAATGGACTATCTCCGGCTGACCACATCAGTGAGAAGGTACGGAACATATATGCACTGCTTGCAAATATGAGAATAGCATTCACATACATAAATGAAGACATGTTAAGAAAGATAATAACATCATTCATCAGACCAACCCTGGAGCATGCGTCAGTAGTCTGGAGTTCCCATCTCAAAAAACATATAGATAAGACTGAAAAAAGATCAAAGGACCGCTGCAAGATGGGTACCAAGCATAGGAGATCTAAGCTACGAAGAAAAGACTAGAAAAACTGAATCTACCTACACTACAGGAAAGAAGGAAAAGAGGAGACATGATTATGCTATATAAATGCATGTCAGGGAAGGACAAAATAGGTATAAATGATTACATAACCTATGGGGATGCATCAGCGATAGGACACTGCAAAACAACTGCATAAAAGAGAGACGATAAAGACGTAAGGAAGTTTAGTTCCCAAATAGGGCAATTGATCAGTGGAATGCACTACCGAATGAAATAGTTTGTGCCAAAACAGTTCATAAACTTAACGATATGTACGATGAAAATGGTTTAAGACATGGGATAGTGTGAGCTTGACTCATTCCTGTAAAGATACAATTACGTAAGAACAATTAGGTAAGAACACACACACACACACACACACACACACACACACACACACACACACACACACACACAGAGCCAGTGAATTTACATGCCACAAGGTGAAGAAAATTAGAAGGCAGCAGCTCGTATTTATGGGTATCGAGTACACGAGGACAATCATTGAAATTCTAATCTCTCTTATACACTAAGGGAGCCCATTGTTTAAATTACGCGCCACATCTCTGCTTAATTTACACGCCACTGCTTTGTTTAAATTACGCGCCACACCTCTGATTAAATTACGCCACACGTGCAGGTTTCCCCTAGCAATCGCACGAAGGACATTCAAGTCACGGATTTTTAGAGTACACAATCATGAAATCACCACATTGTCACCACCACCGCTCCCGACACTGCCCATGCCCCAGCACTGTGAGGTGTTTACGTGCTAGAGAGCAGAGAGAGATGTACATTTGTAGAGACTTACATTCACACACAACACCAATAAAAGTGAGGTAAAACAGTAACATGGCCTTAGGAAAGGAAGTACTTTAGAATGTACTGAAGGAAATTGATGGCCAGCAAGGAAATTTAGTAATGACAGGAAAAGTACAGTCTTAAGAAGGTGGTTGACATGATAAAGCTGTGGAGTGAAGTATCAAAGGTTCCATTCCACAACACAGATATTAAAAACAATAATTTTAGACTCATTTCTTTAATATGGGTAAGAGAAAATTATACACTTAGGTGACTTGCCCATGTGGTGAGAGAGAGAGAGAGAGAGAGAGAGAGAGAGAGAGAGAGAGAGAGAGAGAGAGAGAGAGAGAGAGAGAGAGAGAGAGAGAGAGAGAGAGAGAGAGAGAGAGAGGTGGAGGGGAGGAGTGGAAGAGGGAGGCCTAGGATGTGATGGAAGGATGGAGTGGAGAGTAGGGGGGTGTGAGGGAGCGGGAGGGCAGCGAAATGGCAGGGCGACGTGGAGGCCAGTTGTTTGGGGCCACCTCTTACGGGATTTAGGTGTCTGGTTATAAACAGATAGATAGATAGTAATGGGTACAAAATCGCCAGTTAATTACACAAAACATTTCTTCAGGGGTATTATAATCAGGGAACTAATTACCAAGGAATATGGGAGACTACGATACAGTAATAAAATTTAAAAGTGACTTCGTTATGTGTTCGCCTTCTCATCCTCAACTGGCTATCGCAAAAGCTAAGTATTTTCCTTCCGTCCAGGTCGGGGAGAACACAGCCAAGACCTCAGCATCATTATGAGATTAGTGTCACACCTTAATATCAGTGTCACACCTTTATATTGGCGTTACACCATTATATCAGTGTCATACCTTTATAACAATGTCACACCATTATATCAGTGCCACACCTTTATATTAGCGTTACACCTTTATATCAGTGTCACACCTTTATGTAAGCTTCTTACCTTTATATCAGTGTCGCACCTTTATTTTAGTGTCACACCTTTGTATCAGAGTCACACCTTTATATCAGTGTCACACCTTTTGTATTAGCATTACAACTTTATGTCAGTTTCACACCTTTATATCAGTCACACCTTTATATCAGTCACATCTTTATATCAGTGTCATATCTTTATATTAGTGTCACACCTTTATTTTAGTGTCACACCTTTGTATCGGTGTCACATCTGTATATCAGTGTCACACCTTTATATTAAGTGTCACATTTTTATATCGGTGTCACACCTTTATATCAGTGTCACACCTTTATGTCAGTGTCACACTTTTATATCAGTGTCATACCTTTATATCAGTGTCACACCTCTATATCATTGTCACTCCTTTATATCAGCGTCACACCTTTATATCAGTGTCACACCTTTATGCCAGTGTCACACTATTATATCAGCGTCACACCTTTATATTAGTGTCACACCTGTATATCAGTGTCACACCTTTATATTAGTGTCACACCTTTACATAGCTCTCCATCCTGTGATATTTACCTGAGAATTTACAATGTTTCGCTGTCACCATTTTACTTTGTCTTGCCAACCTCGGGTGGAAGGACTGGTGGGTGAGGGAACATTCTTAATTTCCTCATCTTCGACTCATAAAAAAGACACCACAGCCGTTGTTTTCTCGGTCACAGATGGACACGGAAAGACAAGTAGGAGTGTTGCTGTTTGCTCTCCTCTGTGTCCCATTTAACAAAGACTCTCTCACGGGGTTTTGCAGTGACAATAAATTTGTTTGAGCGAACGGCGAAAGTGACTGGATGAGGTAGGTACGGAGATACGCATGACAAGGGTTACATCACTTTTTCATTCTTTCTTTCTTTCTCTCTTTCTTTCTTTTTTTCTTTTTTTCTTTCTTTTTTAAAGTGGCTCCATCTCACAGCAGGGCAGTTTGGTGTGGCTCGCTTCTCTCGTGAAATAGACCCGAGAGTTTCAGGTTTGCGTTAATGAGTCGATTGATGCGCATCCCATAATTACTGATCACTCTGTTGATAGTTCCACCTTTGTGCTTTCCCGTTAATGTTTCTGAGTCCCTTCCCTCCGTGTAGGGGGGTTGGGGCATAAGATGATGCTGTAGTCATGATGAAGGAGACATAGTTGGTGTTGCTAGGTCATGGCGGTTCAGCAGTCATTCACGAGCGATCTTGACATTGTATTAGATTAAAAGTTATATGCACATCCACTTCAGTATCATTCATAAGTCATCCATACTTCCCTCCCTAACGGTGATGTGGGTTTGTAAGTATCCCTGTTAGTAATACTCGAGAGGTTGTACTTACGCTGAGAGCCAGAGGGGGAGGTGGACACTATTGCTGAAAGACTAAGAGAAGCACTGATGCGACACAAGAGATTGGCACTGAGGGTGACTGCCCGGCAACGTGGTGATGAGGAGTGCCAGGGGGAGAGGTAAGGGGGGGGGAGATACAGTTTAGGTTACAGAGCCAAGGCTTGGGTGTGGAGAGGGGTGTGGGTGTAGTGTGGACGATGGAGAAGGGGATGGCAATGGGAGGTGGATGCAGTGAGGGTGGAAGAGATATAGTTGTAGGGATGAGGAGGCGGGTGAACAGGAGGGAAGAGGGGCAAGGAGGAAGAAGAAAGGGTACATGGGGAGGGGGAAGGGGGGAGAGGGAGTGGGGAGTGCAAAACGGTTCAAGTGGGAGGTTGTAATAGATAAGGATAGGAAGGGGAGGGGGAGGGGGAGGTAATGAGAGTGAAAGAAGAAAAAAATGAGGTTGGGCAGGGGTAGTGGAAGGGTTGAAGGGGAAGAATGGGGTTTGGAACAGATGATGGGTTGGATGTACAGGGTGGGGGGAAGGAGGATGGTGGAGGGGGCTGGGTAGGGGAAGTGGGGGGAGACAGTGGAGGGGAAATAGTGGATGACGCTGGAGGGGGATGGAGAGAAGATGGGAGTGGGGATGGGGTTGGGGATGAGAGATGAGGCGGGAGGGGGAAGAGTGGAGAGTAAGGGAGAAAATGGGAGTGGATGGGGAGGGCGAGAGAATGAGAGTGGAAGGGGGACGAGGAGGGGAGAGAATGATGGTGGTGGGGAGGAAAAATGGATGAGCCTGGAGGGGAGGGATAGTGTTGGGGAGGAGGTAGGAGTGCAGATTACAGAGTTCTTCTCACAGTGACTCTTGTATATAATTATCACGCCTCATATCTATACACTGAAATTATCAGTGTCATCCTTTCAGTTGAAAGTTACGAGATATTTTTGTTTTTGTATTACAAGTGAAGAAAAACAACTTGTAATAATAATAAAAACAATTTGTAATAATAATAATAATAATAATAATAACAACAACAATAATAATAAGAAGAAGAACACCACCACCACCACCACCACCAACAACAACAACAACAACAACAAGAACTACAACAAGAACAATAATAATAATAATAATAATAATAATCAGGTAAATTCGTCCGCTTTAAAGGTCGGAACGTGGAATTTGGCGCCGCTCGCAAAACACATTATATAAAGACCCCAACCTATTTTATTCAACAGTGCTGTGACCTTGACCTCTATCACCTACATGCAAAATTTCAGAAATAAAGGTCAACTGTAAGTATATTTTAGGAACTAAAAAAGTGCAAAAATTTTACTCTTCCTCAAAAAATGCCAAAAATTGTATTCTACTTCAAAAAGTGCTAAGGATTTTATTCTAGCTCAAAAAGTGAAAAAAGTGCTAAAAATTGTACTCTACCTCAAAAAGTGCTAAAAATTGTACCCTACCTCACCAGTGCTAAAAATTGTACTCTACCTTTGAAGTGCTAAAAATGCTAAAAGTGTTAATAGTTCGTGGTAGGTGGTGGCGACCATCATCCGCTCACTTGATGTAGTGTTGCCTACTTCTTCCTTAGCCTTTATAATGCTTTTTCTGTGCCTGCCCTCCTCTCTTCCTATTTCTCCCAGCTTTCCTGTCACTTCTCACTGCTTTTCATTCCTTTACAGGTGGCTTTACATTGAGTGACAAGCAAAATGGTTTCCTGTAAGCCAAGAAACCATTTAGAACGCTGGGTGGTAACCATATAACCAAACCATACGTGTTCCCTACGTGTCAGCAAGTTGGTTAGTGGAGGGTTAGTGCCTCTCCCCGTAAAACAAATAACTCAAAGTCAAATTGCCACCCCTTACGGAATTATGGCTCTGGCAATAGATAGATAGCTAATAATTGCACTATACCTCAAAAGTGCTAAAAGTCCTAAAAGTGCTAATATTGTACTCTGCTTCCTATGTAACACGTGTAGAGGCTTTGACTGGATTTAATTATATAAATAACAAAAAATTAGCTTTGCCCTACAGTGGTTCTCTGCTGGGTCCACAAGTAATGAAGGGCAGTAATTCTTTGTTGTATTTCATTATAGGTTGGAGCGTCTTAACCCACTAGGCCACCAGGCGTCCGTTTGGTTATATGGTCACCACCCAGTGTAACAAATGGCTTCCTGACAGTAGGCCATTTAGTTGGCCAGTACAGTCACCTGAAGATAGCGCTACATCAGGTGAGTGGATGGTGGATGCCCTCACCTACCACACCAGTAAGAGCAGCACTGCATCAAGTGATTGGTTGATGTATACCCTCGCCTACCACAGGAACAGCAGCACATCAGATGAGTGGATAGTGTATACCCTCGCCCACCAGAGCAACAGCAACACATCAGATGAGTGGATGGTGTATACCCTCGCCCACCACAGCAATAACAACGTATCACATGAGTGGATTGTGTATACCCTCGCCCACCAGAGCAACAGCAGCACATCACATGAGTGGATGGTGCATACCTTCACCTACCACATCAGTAACAGCAGCGCTACATCAGGTGAGTGGATCGCGGGTCCCTTGCCCACCGCTTCAGTAAGGGTAGTGCTACATCAGACGAATGGATGGTGGGTGCCCTCACCTACCACATCAGTAAGAGCAGCGCTACATCAGGTGAATGGATGGTTGGTGCCCTCGCCTATTACATATAGTAAGAGCAGCGCTACATCAAGTGAGTGGATGGTGGGTGCCCTCGCCTATTACATATAGTAAAAGCAGCACTACATCAAGTGAGTGAACAGTGGGTGCCCTCACCTACTACATATAGTAAGAGCAGCACTACTGTACATCAGGTGATTGGATGGTGGGTGCCCTCACCTACCACATATAGTAAGAGTACCGCTACATCAGATGAATGGATGGTGGGTGCCCTCGCCTATTACATATAGTACGAGCAGCTCTGCATGAAGTGAGTAGACCTTCACTAATGGTAAAAATACGTCGATCATGTGAACACCATCGACTGCAGATATGTAATGCCATTCTACATTACATACCTGCACTCATCATCTGCTGACTGTCAGTCAAGGCACAAACTAATATAGGGGACATCAGTATATGAAAGAGAACCAGACGAGTCAGGAACATTTCCATATACTTCAGCTGTCGGCACTAATTAGGACAACTTAAACAAGATGATATAAAGTACTTACATAATATGTACAAAATGTGAAGTACCCCGCCCAGCAGACCACCAAGAGAGACTAGAAGAACGAGAGGGGGGGAGGGAGGGGGATAGAAGGGGAGAGGGAATGTAAAGTGGGGAAGAGAGAATCGGATGGTGCAGGGAAGGAAGGAAGGAGAGGGGGATGGAGGGGTAGGGAGGAGGTAAGGGGGGATGGAGGAGGTAAGGGGGGAAGGAGGAGGGGAGAGGGAGGAGGGATGGGGGATGGAGGAAGAATGAAGGAAGCGTGATTTTCAGGGAGGAGGAAGAGGTGGAGGGAGAAGAGAGGTGGAAAGAGAATGAGGGGAAAGGAAAGAAAGGAAATTAAGGAAAAGTAAAAAAAAAGGGGAAATGGAGGGGGGTGGGGGAAAGGAGGGGAGGAGGAAGAAGGGGTGTGAAGGGAGGGAGGTGGTGGATAAAGACAAGTTGGTGAAAGAGGGGGGGAGGATGAACTAGGGAAAGGATGAAGGGAGTGAGGGAGGCGAAATTCGCCGGCTCGTGGTCAGTCTGGCTTGAGCTTTGGACGTTGTAAAGTTGTCTGTGATTTTGGTAAGACATTTTATTTCCATTTTCTTCCCATTGAGTGCTTTTATGTAGATAATATTGATCATAATTTGTATTGTAAACACTGCTAAGTAGTTTTAAAGCTTACTCAGATAACTGACATCGTAATAGCTGACAATAGACAGGCCCAGATCCAGGGGGGGGGGGCGTGAGGGGATTACGCCCCCCTTTTTCAGGAGCCGATATATTTTTTTACTATAAGGTTCCAAGGTAGAGATAGAGGTGGGGAAATATCAACATTGCTGATCTGATTTTTTTATTACAAATTTCTCATTTTTCCTGGCTCAGATTACACTGCTTACCGAAATCAGTTTAAATTTTCAGCCTCTAATTGTGCAGTACTTGGTCGTGGCAAGGCGAACTTCAGTACTGGCAACCTTGTATCTTAAAGTAATTAAGACTGGCGTACGCCAGGAACGTATCACATTATAGTTTGTATGTAGATCGTGATATACTGAGCACTTAAAATTCCGCTTTGGATAGAGTGGTTCAATCTGAATATGGATGGGGTTATAAAAGAGATACAAGGTAGGGCAGTGGATGTTGGGAAGTGGATGTTGGCCCTATTGAGAGAGGATAGTGTTTGGAAACTCCCTGTACTGTTGTTTGCAGATGATACTGTGTTGTTAAGTGAGGACGAAGGGGGGGCTGCAAGGCATGGTGGATTAGTCTAGGAGAGAGTGTAAGAAACGGAATCTAAAGGTGAATGTAAGGATGATCAAGTAAAGTTATAGTCTTCGAGAGAAGTGAAGTCAGTGAATATACAACGAGATTGGATGAGGAGGAAATGGAAAATTTGAGTGCGTTTAAGTACTTGGGTAGTGTGGTGAGTTAGGATGGAAGTTTAGAGGGTGTAGTGCTTGAAAGAGTACATCAAGGAAGAAAGGTTGCTGGTTCCTTGAAAGCAGTGATAAGTAACAAGGAAGTGAGCATGAAAGTGAAAAAGTTATACATGACAATATTGGGATACCAACTCTAACTTATGGAAGTGAAACTTGGACCGTGTAGGAGGGACAGAAGAGTGAGAGCAGTGGAAATGAGATATTTGAGAGGTGCATGTGGGGTCACATGGAGAGACAGACTGACAAATGGGGAAGTGAAGGAGCGTTGTGATGTGAATGTGGATGTGATAGAAAGCGTTAGGAGGAACACACTGAGGTGGTTTGGCCATGTGGAGAGGATGGAGAGTGAGAGACCGACGAAGAGGGTGTATGTGAGTGAGGTGGAGGGGGAGACCAAGGATGAGATGGAGGGATGGAGTGGAGAGGTATATGAGAGAGGGGGATGTGAACTAGGAGAAGGGCAATGACATTACGAAGGACAGGGCGACATGGAGGCGATTTGTTTGTGGCCACCCCTTACGGGATTAAGGCGTCTGGCAATTGATAGATAGACAGGAGAGAGTGGGAAGCTGTGGTCCTCAGAATTTTTTCGACCAGGATGCTATATTATAAATGGCTGCCTAGGTCGGACATGAGTGTCAGCTAACCAGTGAAAATAATGCATCTATATAGTACACACTACACCAGTCTGTCTGGAGGCTGCCAGTTGCGTGGCAAACCTAGTGAGGAGTGTGTTTGTGCATTATTTAGAGATCCTTTAGGTTTGTGTGAGGTATTATACTTACTTTACTTTGCATATAAAGAAACACATACCGATTACGCTCACTGTATTTTTCCTTGTTGGCAGCTTATGGCAGTAATAATGCGGAGGGCAGATTTTAGTCATTTAATTAAATTTTGAGCTTAGCCAGCTGGCAAGTCAACATGTCGGATGACGGTGAAACGATGTAAGCTTTTATGCACTGATTGACTTTTTTGTTTGCAAAAAATTAAGTTCACATCGTTAGTCGACAATAATTTTGATCAGAAACTAATCTCACTAATCTTCAATAGGTATGTTAACTATTTCCATATTGTTACATCTTCACCCCTGCTTTGTCTATCTTAAGTGTCTGAACATATAAATATGATGATTCTCCTTGGCAGAAAGTTACAGTATGGAACTGGTTAGGGTTCAGTGAAACCTACACCTTCTTATTGTCCCGAAATAGATTACAAAGAGAATGATCAGTGATCGCTTCATTTGTTTTAGTGCGAGCAGGAGCTGTAGACCAGAGAGATCTGAAAAATATGTGTGTATATAACGTATCTATCTATCTCTCTATCTATCTAACTATCTATATCTATCTATCTATCTATCTATCTATATCTATTTATCTAACTATCTATATCTATCTATCTATCTATCTATATCTATCTATCTATCTATATGAAAATGCTAATCACGCCCCCCCCCCTTTAATAAAATGCTGGATCCGGCCCTTATAGAGGGGCAACTGATCAGTGTGTGGAGTTTGGGGTGGCGTCTGTGTGTGTGTGGAGACTGAGGTCGGCGTGAGGTTTTGGGAATTTGTTTTTGATATGTTTGTGGATATTTTAGTGTTGATGTTTTTTATTGGTTTTTGGTATGATGGCCTCCCGGCCGTACTGGCACACCGCCCTATACGTGTCTCATTCGCGTTTGCGAGGCGTGAAGAGGATGCAGGCGCCATGCGTAAGCCACTGCAGGAAGGGTGAGCTTTCCATCTTGATGTCTTCGTGACCTGGCCGTATCCTGAGGTCAGCTGCCAGGATCAGCTTGGCCAGGGCAACCTTGGTCTCCATCAGGGCGAACTGCATGGCTTGAGAAAAAATATCGTGTAATTAACAACTGGAATGAGTCTGTAAAGGAAGTTCAGGGGCTTGGATGATGAGTGAGTGTCTGCTTCATTTCACTGGTCGAAGTCGATACTTCTCCCTGAATAGTGCCTTCTCTCTCCTTGCTCTCTGGACCCTACCTTGCCGCGTCCTTACTGTATGTAGGAAAGAAGTTCATGACGGTTATAATAACAATAATAATAATCATAATAATAGTAAATAAAAAAATATAATAATAATAGTATGCCGCTTAGGTCAAGAATGCAATCAGTGGAATGTAAAAAGGATATAAGTACCAAACAAAGCAATGGCACGCTGTAGTAAGAAAATTAAATCGCTAAGGAAGATATGGAATCTCAGCTGAGGAGAAGGCGGCGATGGAAATCTTGCGCATACGTACGATTCTTTTTCCTTCCTTCAAAGCAGCTCAAGACATTTTTTTTTCTTAAATGGTAAATCATTTTAAATCAACGTAAGAGACACTAGACCATTCTCCAATCTACCTTGCATCATTATACTGTGTTCTTTGTTTGGGGGGTGAAATTTGATGTTAGAAGATTGTTTTGTGTTGTTCTGCTCTTGTCTATTTGTGTAGCTATCTGTCAGTCAGTCAGTCAGTCAGTCAGTCAGTGCGTCAGTCAATCAGTAAATCAAGCAGTCAATCAGTCAGTCAGTCAATCTGTCAGTCAATCTTGTCCTTCACGTGAAAACAAATTACAGATACGATACATACTTTCTCGTAAGTTTCCTATAATCCTTTCGCATAAATTTAGCCCAGATTTTTGTCCTTTTGCTGGTTAAGTCTGACCTTTGGTTCTTTCTTTTTTGCTTTAAAAAAAGAAAACATTCTTGATATAGCACTTCCGCCGGTATTCCTGTCTGGTAAAGAGGCTCCCTAACCCCCCTTCCTTAGTGATTTATTTTCCAAGCTCCTCATTAACTACAATACATATGTGCAAAAAAAAAAAAAAAAAATGATGCGTATGGTGCGTGTAAGAAACTCATTTCTTGGATAATAAACCACCAAACATAAAATCAAAATAAAACAAAACTAAAACTATACGTACAGAATATAAGCCTTGTACTTGCATTTCCACATAAAGTAATTGACTTTAAATGATAACTTAAGGGTGAAGGGTAACTTAGAAAAAAACAAAAATGAGGAAAATGTGCAATGCAACGTTAAAAAAAAAATATCTGAGGTAGGCTAATCACTGCAGCTGCGGGTTTCTCCACATGCACACACACACTCTTGGGTCATGAGCGCTGCAGCTCATGGCGCCAAAACTTTTAGTGACTCACGCTGGGCTGTGGTGGAGGTCGACAAAAAAGGGCCTTTTTTTTTTTCGAGTAAAAAAATGACGTAAGAAAAATAGCGATTTTTCATGCAATCATTTATCCCTGAAATTGAACACTACATGGTATTTGGACCTCCCTGGGGCTAATCCCATTGATTTAGAACCTGCACCCTCCCTCTATTTTTTTTCGGGGGGTAACTAAAGTAAAACATAGGTTTACCTGTAACTGGACATTACTTGATGTGTGTACAGAGTTATTATATTACTGATACCTCCTGATTGCCAAAAACATTGATTTTTAACCCAGATTTGTTGTTATTTGTCACTTCTGTTATATTTTTGGGAATTAATTACTAAGAATTCTATGACACGTGACTTGATTGGGGTGGACATGTGCGTTTGTTTAGCCTCGCTTGTCAGTGTCAGTGGAATTTTCCTCACTAGATGAGGGTGTGTAGTCATTATCAGTGTCACTATCATCGATCCCTACATGTTCAACACTGTCACGTTTTTCATCATCATTAGCCTCCTGTTTATGATCACTTTCACCACCAACAGCTACATTGGAAAGGCCTGTGATATTCATCGTAGTCTAGTTCTTCATCAGTCACAAAATGGTGGGCCATTTTTACTGTTTATGCACTAAATTGTCCCTGTTATAACAAATAATAACTTCCTACAAGGAAAAACACCTTACTAAATAAACTCTTAATACTTACGGTGGGTGTGACAAACCCGTTGTCAAAGACGTACGGCAGTACATACGTCGGGTGTGAGACGCCCAGATGCGTCACTTTGGAAATTTCCTATGGAGAGACTGGACCGACAGTACCTCTCAATGCTGCAGCAACTCGTGGAATGGATGTATATGGGGCACACAGTGGCCTGGGACAATAACCCACACATAGATCACATACACACAAGATAGCATCAGGTCTGACAGACCCACATATGCATTGCAGCATAATATTCCTGGGTTTGCGTCTTATATCTTTTCAATATCGATAAAGATTGCATGAATAACACACAAGAATATAGAAATGGAGCAGAATCAGAAATAAATCGGTGTGGAAGAGGTTTTAGTATGCTTCCTAACCTCACTAGTATACCTCCCTTCTTGGAAATTAATATATGACTCTAGGTGTAAACTGGGGGGAGGGCAGCAAAATGGTAGGGTACAAGGCAAATGGAGGCGATTTGTTTGTGACTACCCCTTACGGGATTAAGGCGTCTGTCAATAGAAAGATAGACAGATAAATAGAATTTCTTGTAATAACCCAGTATTTAAGATGAAGAGATGGCAATTTTTGGCCAAGTTAGTGTGAAAGGCCCTTTAATAGGGCCAACTGGGATGGATTTATAAATTATCTTTCTGACATTCCATGGCAGTCTTTCTTCTCTAGTGATGTCAATTCTACCTAGTCCCACATTAATGACTTAATACTAGCTGGTATGAATTTATTCATACCAAGTCAACAATTCATTAAAAGATCAAACTCTCCAAAGTGGTGTGTTAGCAACTGTACCAGAGCAACGGCCCAAGTCATTAGATTATAATTCTTACTTATAATGAAAAACATCTGAATCACTCTGTGAATTTAAAATTGCTGGAAATCATGCAAAACCTGTAGTAAATCTCGCTAAATCAAACTTTCTTCAAAATCAAGCATCAAAACTACTTAACAACTCCAATTGCAATAGAATATTCTGGTCAGCTCTCAGTTCTTTCAATAATAACTTTAATGTCATCATTCATTCCTCCACGAAAGTCTTCAGATGGCAACATTACAAATGACCCACGTGGGGAAGCGAATATCTTTGCCAGTACATTTGCCAGAAATTCTATCATAGAGGAAGTCAGCCAGAACGTGCCAGTACTTGAACTTGACTCTCCCGAAATTGTTCCACTTAAAATACAGGCTAGATACGTAAAATCCATCCTACCAACCAACAAAGCTCCAGACCCAGATGGAATTCTCCAATTGTTTTGGAAAAGTGTTCCCCAGAACTTGCCTCTGTTCTGGCTAACTTTTTTCAGACTATGCAAACGCACTTCTTCATTCCCATAGTTATGGAGAGGAGCCATTATCCACCCAGTTCCAAAGAAAGGCAATTCCTCCGACCCCTCTGATTACAGACCAATAACTATCACATCTTCTCTTGGTAAAGTATTGGAAATTGTATTTAATAAACACATAGTTAAATACCTTCAATCCAACAACTGAGCGGTAGACAATATGGTTTTTGCCACGAATGAGCCACAGTTAACATACTCAATCTCCTGACTCATACCATCCATCAATCAGTTGACCAACATGGAGAAACTCAAGCAGTAGCCCTTCATATTTCAACAGCTTTCGACAGAGTGTGGCACCGTTCCCTGCTGTCCAATCTCCCTTGCAATGGACTAAAGTCTTTTGTTCCTCTGCTTTCCTCATATCTCAGTGACAGAAAATAAGAGTAAAAGATGATCTGTATTCAAATTTCCACTCAATTAATGCCTGCACGCCACAAGGATCAGTTCTGGCAACAACCCTATTCCTAATTTATATTATTGATCTCTTATCTTTCACCCACAGTCCTATCCATTCATATGCAGATGACTCAACACGTCTCAGTCCATTCACACTCAAACATCCATTTACAAACTTTAATATCTCTAACTCTCAACTCAGTACAGCCATTTCCATAAATCAAGACTTATCTAAGATCAATGAATGAGGACAAAATAACACAGTCTCATTTATTGGTAGTAAAACCATATATATATATATATATATATATATATATATATATATATGTTAATGCTGTCGATGGCCCCCTTTACGTCACTTGCAGGTGAAGGCAAAGTCTTTTAGTAGTTTTCTAACAATATATTAATCACCGTCTTGAATCAATATACAGCGATACCGGACAACTCCATGTCCATCCCCAGACCCGTACAGACAGCTACTGATCGCCGGCTCTCATCCGGCTAGGGCGGTGCTCCTGATCACAGAGGCATGAATCACTCAAGGTAGACACAATAATCCGCTCATCGTAGACATAACACTGGGCGTTGATGCCCTACTTGGATCCTACTTACAACTACTTACATACTATATTTACATACTATACTTACATACTATATAATATCTACAAAAAGGTTACAAACAATTTTCCCCCTCATCAAAAGTGTGTCTCCTGACACAGTGGTGGGGCATCAAGTCTTAATATGGTAAGAATGCAAGTGGTCTGAGTATACAGTGAACCGGGACTACATGGGAGTACAATAATAAATGAGATATTACTACATAACTCACAAAGTTGGATGTAAGAAAGGATTAATATATTTACAGTACATGGCCATGTTGTAAAAATAGCATAAACATATAGGTTTGGTCAATTTACAAATATATATATACGTAATCACAAAATGAGTTTTACCCAGAACTATCATATTCCAGGTCTTTTGGTTGTCGCACTAACCTTGTTGCTACACGGATCTCACGCAACCTTTTGTCCATTCGCCTGAGACAACAATACAGGATACAAACA
The DNA here is from genome assembly GCF_032717465.1 of Coenobita brevimanus. Lineage (NCBI taxonomy): Eukaryota > Metazoa > Arthropoda > Malacostraca > Decapoda > Coenobitidae > Coenobita > Coenobita brevimanus. Next base: position 4,330,063 of record NC_137022.1, read on the forward strand.
ATTGCAATAAAACCTAGAAAACATAAGACAACCGGAGGAATTACAAAGACTGGATGTGACCAGGAGCGGTTAAAAGCTGAAGAGAACTGGTTCATAATAAAATCAGAAATGTTTAAATAGTTCAACATACGTAGGTTCTCTGATGTGTTAGAAAGATTGTCTGTTGGCAGATGAATGGTAGTATTAATAGGTTTGAAGATGTCATACTTGTGGGAGCGAAGTGCGAAGTGATAATGTGTGGCATGGGCTATTATAGACTCAGACTTTACTGTACGGTAATCAGGGGCCTTATATAAACCAATTGCGGATAGTGAACGGACAGGGGTCCCTGGACAAATAAGACTGACAGGAGTTGAGACACTAAAGAAGAAATAGCGGATGTGATTTAGACGGGCATGGTGTACCTGGTCTTTGGGAGCCGGAACAAAGGTACAGACAGGTTGTACTGAGAAGTTACGGACTAAGGCAGATTCGCAAGGAGCAACGCTGCCAGGAAAAATTGTTAGGAGGTACGCAGCGCAAACACGAGAGTTGGGTGTGAGAAGGGCACATCTACCGAGGTCACTTGAGGAGAGGAAGGCAATATAGAGATGATCATGGGAGAGAAGAAAGTACTCTGAAGAGACAGAGGCTTGTACCAGAAGGGAAAAGGAATGATGTGAAAGAGATTGAGTATAATGGAAGAACGAAGAGGAATATGAACAATTATATCTTTAGTAAGGAATGTGGCTTCTAGTATTGGGTAATAGTATTCTAAAGAGGAAAATGGAATTATAGGAGACAAGCCGAAAGTTGAGTGAGCCCATTCCAAAGTAGAACGAAGGTCAGAGAGAGATACTAAATCTAGGGTCACACGATTATCAACAGCATTTACTAAAATACGAATGACGCTAGTAACTTGGGAGACAAGAGAGTCCAGAGAAATCTGCAAATTATCAACATGTAATTTAACATACATGAACTCTGAAATAATATTAGTCTGTGATACTTAACGCTAAAGAACAATCGTAAAATTATTTAAAGTATTAGTAACATCATGTAAATGGTGACTCATCTATTGCAGCATAAAATGTTGAACACGTAACGCTTTGTCTTGGGACTCGAGGGCATTGGATAATTGGATTAAGTCCTTTTTATAACCAGAAAGTTTATGGTTAGTCGCTACACCAAATAATCCACTAATGATTTCTCCTCCAAGGTCAAAAAGTCCACGTTTCACTCGTGAGTGACCCGCAGGCGTTTGATGAGGGAAGGAATCTTGAAGATGGTTGAACTGATAACGAATATAATCTAATTTCCAGCAGATGGGTAGGTAGACTGTGTACAAAAATGTGTCACTGGGATGTCGATTTTTAATTTCTGACAAGAGTCCCTGCAGGTCGTCTAGCTGACGTGAAAGGTCAGGCAGGGTGATGGCCACGGCAGCCAGTGGCTCTAGGTCGTAGCGCAATGAGACGATGTCTTTGACCACCATTACCTCGCCTCCGGCGCCAACCTACGGCACCATCGTCCTCACCCGATCCAGACCCAACCAGAGTCAGCACTGTCAGCACGTAGACCCACAGCATCTTTCCTATAAAATGAGGTGATCTTAGAGGTGATGTTGATACAGATGGTAACGACAGTATGAGATGATAATGTTATGCAAGAGACTTAGTGGCAGAACGCAATTTGGCACGATAGTCATTAACAGTTGGGGAAGGCTGAATATTAATGTCAGAAGGAAGGTTTAGAGAAGAGGAAGAAGGCTGAGTAGGAGTTTGTTGTGGGGATGTGGTCTCTCTTAGTGGTTCCTCCAAGACTGAGTTTTGATGCACGTTTGAGATGATCTGCATGCACCCACGTCATCTCTGCCTTGTGCGGATCTCTTAATTCGAATTTATTACTTTTACGAGATATGACACAGAAGGGACCCAAGAATTTACTGTTTAGTTTTGATTCTTTGTCATGATCTAGGGCAAAAACTAAGTCACCTACTTGGATGGTAACATCTGTGGCAGCGGCATGTTGGTTACGTACCATCTCCTCATTTGTAATGGCCAGATTATCCTGAACATATTTATGAATTTTCTGGAAGTTGGATAGGTTTACTCGCACATAGTTATCGTAGTCGTAGATCGGATCAGGTTTGGATTGCGACAGTGAATGAGGTAGTTTTTTGTCAAAGCCATATATGATGAAGAATGTGTTTCTCCAATTGACTTATTGATGGATGAATTAATTGAAGCAGCTACCTGTGGAATCCATTTGTCCCAGGTGGAAGTCTGATCTCCCATTATGTGACGCAGACTCTCCAATATCTTTCTATTCTGGCGCTCTACTAGGCCATTCGAGGCTGGATGATGGGCCACTATATTGCATTTCTTAATTCCGTGTCAAAGACAAATTTTTTCCAGAACTGAATTATTGAACTCTGACCCTTTATCAGTTAAAACTGCTTCTGGTGTTGTGAAAGGGAACGTTACTGAATTAATAAAGGCATGTGCTACTGCGTTAGCAGACTTTTCACGCAATGGAACTAAGATAACAAATCTAGAGAAATGATCGACTGCCACTAACAGATAAACGAAGCCAGATTCTGTACGAGGCAGCTTCAGATGATCGAGAGAGACAGTTTGCCAAGGTTTTGATGGTAGTGGGTACTGCAATATAGGAGCAGGTAGACTGGTTGTCCCCTTGTGACAGGCACATGATAAACATGCATCGCAGTGCGCTTTTATATCCTTTCGCATAGTGGGCCAATAATATGACAGACGTGCTTGCCGTAAGCATCTGTCTTTGCCAGGGTGTGATGCATGAGGGGTGTAGTGGATTAAATGGAGGGCAGCAGGAATTAAGTCTGTTGGAATGACTAGTTGCTTAACTTCGCAATGAGGTACATTGTTACCTTTCAGTACTGAGTTTTTATAGAGCAATTCATTGTTGAGGAAGAAATCAGATACAGGGACTGGTAACTTTGGCGGAGAAGAATCATTGCCTGACTCGAGGAAATATATGACCTGTGATCATACGGGGTCCTCACGCTGGAACCTATGTAGTGTGTCATAATTGAACGCTAAGTTTACGTCGCAACCATTTGAGACTGTGGCAACATGCCGCAAAAGGGCATCGGCTACGACGCTGGATTTTCCAGGAACGTATTCAAATGTCAGATTATAGTCAGTCACAGTGACTGCCCAACATGCAAGTCGACTGGTAAGGTTACGTCCCCAAACCAAGTCACATAAGGGAAGATGGTCTGTTTGGATGTGAACAGGATATCCATAGATGATGTCGCGGAAATGTTTTAGGGATCAGACCATGGCAAGGGCTTCCCAGTGAGTTACACTGTAATTCTTTTCCGCAGAGTTTAGCACACGGCTAGCATAGGCAATGACACGTTTCTTTCCTTTGGAGTCATATTGCATGAGAACGGCACCTAGGCCTACTCCGGAAGCATCAGTACAGAGAAGAAATGGTTTAGAATAACCAGGGAATGCCAGAACTGGTGATTGTGCTAGAGCAGTTTTCAGTGTTGTGAATGCGGTTGCCTGTTCATCAGCCCACACAAAAGACGCATCCTTCTTTAGCAATTTTGTTAACGGTGCAGCTATCTGGGCATACCCTTTTATGAACCTTCTATAATACCCACTGAGACCGAGGAAACTGCGTACAACGTCGGTGCTGGTTGGAGTTGGGAAATTCGTCACGGCTCTAACCTTGTCATCTGATGTGTGAATTCAGTGAGTGTCAACAACATGTTCTAGGAATTGGAGTTTCTTACGTAAAAAGTCACACTTTGATAGTTTGATCTTAAGTCCAGCTTGTTTGAGTCTAGCGAACACTTCGGCTAACTTTTCTAAGTGTTCCTCCACCGATTGACTAGCAATTATGACATCATCTAGATATGCAAAAACTGAGTGACCTATCATGCCAGCGAAAACTGTATGAATTAGTCGCATGAACGCTGAAGGTGCATTTCTCAAACCGAATGGAAGTCTACGGAATTTGTAATGACCGGATGGAGTACTGAAGGCAGTGATAGGACGAGATGAGTCTTCCATCTCGACTTGCCAATAACCACTTAAAGATCTAGGGAGGAAAAAACACAATTGTTTTCGCCTAAGGATTCCAGCAAATTAGTGAGTACAGGAATTGGAAATCTGTCCGGGACAGTCAGTGCACTCACGCATCTGTAATCTATGACTGGTTGTAACTTGCCACCTTTCTTGGGAACCAGAAATAGTGGGCTGTTCCACGGGCTATCAGAGTGTTCAGTGACCTCATTATCCAACATGTCCTGAATAAGACGATCGGCTTGTTAATGTTGGCTATGTGGTAAACGGTAGGCAGGTATAAATACTGGCTGAGCACCTGGCTGTAATGTAATATTTTACTTTACCAAATTTGTCTTGCCCATATTCTCACCGGGTAGGGCTACTACTTCGCGATAGTCTCGCAAAAGATTAATTAATTGATGTCGGTGTTCTGGGAAATCACTTTGTTTCACATGAGATTCAAGATTAGATGGAATATTGGTGGACTGAGCAACTGAGCACACATCGGCAACAGGGTATGGGAAATCCTGGCACACACGTACGGCCGCTGGGTATACCAAGAAATCGCCAATCTGGTTCCTGTTCGTAAGGTGTAAGCGGAGTTTGTTGTATTTACAATATACAAGTAGCATAAACCATCCTCCAGCACCATACACAACGCTGACTCATAAGCTAAGCCATTCATACAACACATCTCAGGTAAGGTTAGTACATCCACTCCTGCTTTCGCACCCACAACACGAACAGAGAGCTTGGTAAACTTGTGCAGTAACAAAATTGTGCACTGATTTGTTACTGCACGTCTTATCTCTGTGTGTTGTAAAACATCAATCACATTATCTGAGGTAGTTAAATGAGACGTGTCTGAGTCAGCGAGTGTGCCATTGTCAGGGGGGTTGATATGATCTATAACTGAATGCTCAGAGGATGTAGTACTAGATGGTAGTGTACCTGGCTGTTCAGGTAACGGCGTGTGTATTTGGTTACTCTTGACTACTGTTGGAATCATGTGAGACTTAATAACTGAGTCGGTTTGGGAAAGTACCGGATGTGGATATTCCATACTAGATATTGGGAAACCATTGGCATGAACGCAACGAGAAGCAGGGAGGAGAGCAATGGCTTCTTGGGCCATTGTCGAATAGCCAATGGGAGTGTCCACTGGATACTTAAGATCATTAGTGACATGAAACTCTACGTCAAAAGGTCTTAAGGCTTTATCAAGTTGTACTTCTAGTGTGATCTTTCCTTTGACCTGAAATTCTGAGCCATCCACACCGCATAGGCGAATGTCAGGTGGTTCGAGGAGCCAAACTCTTTTAGTTATTTTCCTGATGATGTTTAAAGAGGTATCTGAGATTAGATTTACCATAGATCCGCTGTCCATAAAGAAAGAGCTTTGTAACCCTTCGTTCCATCCTAGAATGACTAAGCCTGAAGATGTTATAGGTACTACCTGACGAATGGGGAGTTGATTTTCTGTTACCATTTTTTCAGACACCGGCTGATCTTCTACTGTTAGGTTACATTTCTCCGATTCGAGGGCTCGTCTTCCCCCAACTGACAGCTCTTAAGGTAACGACACTCGTTCGTGGAGTGAGTTGTGCTATTCTTATGGTATTTGCAAGTTAGACGTCGGGACCGCGAAGGTGCGCGCGAGCGTTCCCGTGAGCGAAAACGTCTTTCTTTGTGTGCACAGCTAGACTCTCTGTGACCTACATTACCGCAGTGCCAGCACGCAACTGAGAATTGTTTGCTTCGTTGCAGAGTTGAATTGTCACGACCGCTAGAAGGTGAATGATAGTGTGAATGAGACCGATTACTAGGTTTGGTTCTTGTAGTTGGCCGCGAATGAGAGGAATCAGATGAAGTGATGTTGGTGTGTAGTACTCTGGCAGTACCACCTACAGAGGGAGAGGGTGAACTGTAAGAATCGACCTGGCGAGTGAAGTCTGTTCCTGACCTTTCGATGATTGTTTTACTAGTATCCATTATTTTGTCTCCTAGTTTAAAGTCAACTTGTAGTGCTATTTGTTTTGGGGAGTCCGAAAGCCAATTGAGAAATCTAAAGTAACCGAACAAGTCGGCAAAATTATTTAATGTAATCATGATCTCCCCATTGTGTTGTGTTACCCATTGAGTACCACGGAATAATTGGCGCAACTCTGAACTCGTCGCCGTCATAGTACCGGCTGCCTCAATTACTTTTGCATGTTGGGGAGGTACAGTCGCCAAACTTTCCACCTGGGCCACCTTGCCGCGAGAGGTGGGTAACGAGTGCTGGCAACAGTGTATATGTTTGTTCGTGTGTACATGCTCGACGAAAGTTCGGATCATCAACTCTCTTCGTCCATAGTGAACCTCTGTCAGAGTCAGAGTTCATCCCATAGATGGCTGGGTACGGAGTTAGGTGGTGAGAAAAATGTCTCAGGAGTAAGGCGCCTCTCCCATCGGCTCAGCCAGTTGCATGAAACTGGTCGCATGGAAAATTATTGTGTGCCACAGGTCGCGCTGACCAAGGCCAAAGATATATGACTATATAAATTTTATAATAAAGTAATATAAATAATATTCTTATATAAATATAAACTTTTATTTATAATACAATAATATATATTATACTATACATATTTGGCCTTGGTCCGTGCAACCTGTGACATGCAACAATTCCATGCGACCGGTTTCCTACAACTGGTCGAGCCGGTGGGAGAGCTGCTTAAGGGGGGAGCTTGGCATAGTGAAGTCCAGGGCAGGTGCAGGACGTTGAGGGGAGGGGGTTACGTTATTCATACCGCCAGTGACAATAACTGCCGAACTAGTTTTTGAGATCCATTGGCAATCTACCAAATATTTACATTTTTAACAATACTAAACATGTTATTTTCTATGTTGTTTTTACATTGTTACAATAACATGTTAATGCACTAAATACTGGAATCACTCCAAGCCTTTCTCTCACACTCTCTTATTATATCAGTAATTCCATTTCATAGGGTTATCACTTGATACCATTATCAGTATAGGTTGAAGATGAATGCATTTACCTAACATCTACAACCAGTTACAAGTAAGATTGCCTGCCATATTCACATCATGAATGACACTGACCAATAAACATTAGGATGATGTTCAGACATTGTTAACGGTTGCTTATTTCCTCGTTGGTAGTACTTCAGGCAGATGTTTTCATGTGTTCTGTGGTGCACCACGAAGAGGTAGGAGATTAAAATACTGTCATCTCAGCAGGCAGAGAATTTATGCATACTTTTGTCGAATGTGGTTATTATATCAGCTATGATAATGATTTACCGTACCATTTTTCATATGACTATGATCATTACAGCACATCTTTGTAGTCCATTCGTCTAATGTATGACTGAATTACACATTGCAAGGAAAACTGATTGTGAGCGGTGCCGCTTATATGTGCGGTCACACATTTACATGCTCATCGATTATTCACCGAACAACATTATCTCACATTATAGCAAGATGAAGACACCATCTCTTCACCACAGTATGCAAAAGCTTCCAGTCATTTTAAGCTCAATTTTATTGATTCATGAATTGTTTGGACATTTATATCACCATTGCCTGTGATATTACTTATGTGATTGGTAAATGCAACATAACGAACATGAAATTATCATTACAGGCTGGAACACTTTTTTTTTTTTCCTCGCGAACCTCGCTTTAGCCCCCGTCACCGAGGTCCGGAGTGCGAGGATATGTGATGTTGGTTGCTGACTGGCTGCTACCAAGACCTAGGTCATAAGACAAGGGCTTGGTGTTTAATAGGAGAAACCCATCTCTCCTGACGGGGGTGGAACCACGTCACACGGATCGCCTGGCGGAAGCGTTAACTACCACGTCACCCACAGTACTGTTTCAAATATTTAACATATATCAACTATTAAAATAATTGCCGTGTTTGCACTGCAAGCACAGAGATCCACGTAATGATTAAGTGATGAGATGCTTAGGTTTTCTATTGTTAACGAAAGGTTGACTCATGACTAGCTGACTCAAGGCAGTATTCTGCCTCAACGAACGAGTTTCAACCTCCGACATCTACAGCTCCTAACTCTCCTACTTAGTTTAAATTAATATCCTCCCAATGAGTAATCCTGTAACGATTAATGACCTAACTTGTCTAATCATGTCTTGGATCAAGAATGGTATTTCAATAGGTTTAATCGAGACCGGCCCAGGACTGGCTAAATGCAAAACGAACAGTCAGACACAGGTATCTACTTTTCAACCATAAGGGCCGGTCACACGACGGTTCTTCCCCCCCCAATATGCAGTAGACATTTTTTAGCCATGGGTTTATCATGTAATAATGAAAAAGAATACTTTTTTGAATATATAATATATGTAAAGATGCGGCCTTTTGAATTAGTTTACTTACTGTTTTCAATACTTGCATTATCCAACACTTTCAAGAAGCTCCTTTGAAATTCTATCGCCTAAAAATTGTCGACTGATTACTGGGATGAACTTTGACTGAGGTTCACTAAGGAAAACGAGAGGTGATGATCCGAACTTTCATCAAGCATGTACACACGAACAAACAGATAGCCTACACTGTTGCCAGCACCCCTTACCCACCTCTCGTGGCGGGGTGGCCCAGGTGGAAAGTTTGGCGACTGTACCTTCATGTCTTCCTGCATTTGCTTGAGGAGATTAGTTATTCCTATAAGGGATGCAGAATTGGAATGTTGGCAACAGTACTGAATAAGCCGTTGGCAAAATGTGTCAAATGTTTGACAATCTTCGAAGTGCCCCGCACAAATAGCAGCTTCTATCAATGATCTGCCATGACGGAGTCAACTGAGAAGATATGAAACTTTCAAGGGTTCAGTTATGATCTGCCCATTATGAAAGTCGTTTTCGACCTCTCTGAGGAAATCGTAAATCGAAACAGTACTATCCTCTCCTGTAAAACTGGGTCTATTCACATCATCTAAATATATGGATTGGGGAGGTGGAGGGGTCTGAGTCGCCATCATAAGAAGAGGGTGAGACCGCGAAGGTGAGGAAGTAGGGACGGTAGTGAACTGAGACGGTGTGTGGGAAGGAAGTGTCGTGGCGGTAGTGGTGTGTGTAAGCGTAGTAGTAGGGAGGGATAAAGACTGTGGAGAAGACTGAGTGGTTTCAGGAGAATCAGTTGGAGAAGATGATAGAGTATCTGGAGTTCATATATGTGGATTTAGGGTAGGAGTAACAGGAGTAGTAAAAACAGGTAGGGAACTTACGGTTGGTCTGGTATAAGATCTGCCACTACGAAGATTTACATTATCACTACATACAGCGTTATCTGTGTTACCATCAGGTTCAACAGGTGAGAGATCTACCCTTTTAAAAAAGGACATTAACAGAGTAGGAAGTAAGCAAATAAAACTAAATGAACAAATGGATGAATAAATGAGAATAAATAAATAAAAATATTTGTAATCTGTGAAGAAATGATTTATATACAATGAATATGAGTGAAAATGAATGCCTTATTTACAGCTGAGTATGAGTGGGAGAAAATGGGGTGAAGTAGGGGTGAGTGAACGAAAAATTCTGACTGAATGAAAAATGAGGGACAAAAATGCAATGAATGGATGAGAGTAAATGGTGAAAATATCACAATCTATAGAGACAGCTTGGCTTCTCTGTAGAAAAGGATTAATCAATGTGATGGAATGAGTAATTGCATGAAAATGCAGGTAGGAAATACTTTGTAGTGAGATGCGGTCTGTCCCAAGGCTAAAGAAAAAGTGAGGCTCTCGCCTCCTCGTGATTGGGTGGAAGTGTCCGTGACATAACTGGGTGCGGCTGTCCACTGGGCAGAACGAGAAGCTGATAGGAGCAGGAGACTGTGACGTAGCTCGATGTGACTGGCCACGCTCCCTGGGTGACGTTGGTGTGTGTGGTGGGTGGGGAAAACGATGACGTAACGGCGTCGGGCGGCGGTTGGGGGCTGATTCCTGGAGTGGGGTCTGGGGTGGAGTTTGTGGGGGCTGAAACTAACCCTTACAGCAGGCAGGACAGGAACACAGGCAGGCAAAGGCAGGTTGCAGGTTGATAGGAGCAGGAGCCTTACGTGGTTCACTGGCTGTAGTGGCATGGTGATAGGTGGGGTGTTGATGTGGAGCAAATTCCCAAACTTACATCAAAACTGCCAGAATGATTCCACACCAAGACTGCAAACAGGGCTGGGGGCTAGGGCGGAGATAGATTGTGTGTCGTCATGGGAAGAACAGCAGCGACGGTAGCGTGGGAAGACAGACACAGCTAAACCGGCCCACAGAAGACATAATTCACTATTATCCCACTCGCTTTCCACCAAATGTTAATGCTGTCGATGGCATCATTTACGTCACTTCCAGGTGAAGGCAAAGTCTTGTAGTAGTTTGCTGACAATATATTAATCACTGTCTTGAATCAATATACAGCAATACCAGACAACTCCATGTCCATCCCAAGACCCGGACAGACAGCCACTGATCACCGGCTCTCATCCGGTTAGGGCGGTGGTCCAAATCACAGAGGCATGAATCACTCAAGATAGACACAATAATCCGCTCATCATAGACATAACACTGGGCGTTGACGCCCTACTTGGATCCTACTTACAACTACTTACATACTATATTTACATACTACATAATATCTACAAAAAGGTTACAAACATATATATATATATATATATATATATGTATATAGTAATCACTGTACTATCCAGACGTCCACTTTCCGGACATCCCCATTTACTGGACATAATCGACCCGGGATCCAATATTCCCAAAATGGTCCGAAAACCGCAAAAAATTCGAAAAATATCTGACTTTTTCCCACCCGTAATTTGAACTTGGCACACGCGGTGCGGGACAGCTTCGTTTTAGTGCGTCATTCCTCCGATGTCCACTAGAGTGCCCCGGGATCCTCCCCACTTTCCGCTAGCCTCTTGTCGTGAGTGTAAGCTCGTCATCATGGCTGCCCATGTGCTCGCTTTTGTAGTGGTGCCTTACCTGCTGCAGGCTCTCCTGCTGCTCTCGTGCCTCTCCTTCGTGTGTGTGATGATGGCCCTGCCGCCTGAGAAGAGGAAGAGAGTGGTTTTGACTCCAGAGAAGAAGAGGGAGATATTGGAGAAAGTAGATGCGGGATGGTCTTCATCATGCATCCTTCGTGAGTTCAACCTGGCCCGATCTACTTTGATATCAAGGGATCCTGAGACAAACTCATGCAGTACACGGCTGACTTCTCGTTGAAGAGCAAACGCAACGTGGAGAGGAAGATGATGTTTACTCCCAAGTTTGCTGAACTCGACTGCTCCACGTTGATTTGGTATCGACAGCAACGTGCTGCTGGTGTAATGGTACGTGGTATGGAGTTGAAGGCTGCTGCTGAGAAGTTCGCAAGGCTTCACGACGCCCTAGACTTCAAGGCATCCGAGGGTTGGCTCTTCACGTTCAAGTTACGACATGGCCTTACCAACCGTAAGTCTCATGGCGAAGCCTTGGATGCTAACGAGGATGGAGTAGAGGAGTTTCGGCACAAGGTGAAGGGCTTGATCGACAGGAAGGGCCTCACTCTCGATCAAGTCTACAATGTTGACGAAACTTGTTTGTGCTATCGCTCTTTGCCTACGAACACTCTAGCCGAGGAGACAGAGAAACGTGTACCTGGCCGCAAGCTCTCCATGCAAAAGATATCTGCTTTGTGTTGTGCTAATGCTAACGGCATGCAACGGCTTAAGCCCATTATTGTTGGCCATGCAAAGCAGCTTCGGTGTCTTCGTGGGGTGATGGATGTCCTTCCTGTCGTCTGGTACCATTCCTTGAAGGCATGGTTCACAGGCCACATCTTCAAAGACTGGTTCCACCGCCATTTCGTCAAGGAGGTCATACATTACCAGACGGAGAAACTGGGAATCCCACACGACCAGGTAAAGGCCCTCCTTCTCCTCGACAATGCACCTGCCCACCCGTGCAACAAGGACTTGGTGGCTGAGAATGGGCGCATTAGGTGCATGTTTCTGCCACCTAATACTACTGCTCTCATCCAACCAATGGACCAAGGAGTGATCATGGCAACGTAGCGGCTATACCGACGGAAGTTCCTGGACGAGGTGATGGTTGTTCTTGAGGACGAGGACGAGTGCAGGGAGGGACAGGACACGCGAGGCCAGCAAACTTTGGAAAACCTTCACTGCTGCAACATCAAGTCTGCCATTTACAACTGGGCCAGTGCATGGAAGGAAGTCCCTGTCAAGACTCTAGAAAATGGTTGGTCTTGTCTGCTTCTCGGAACGGATGTGGAGCACGATTTCCTAGGTTTTGATGTGGATGACTTCCATGCACATCTACGTGCGCATGGGGACGATGTTGATGTGGACGAAGTGCGGGAGTGGTTGGATGACGACGAGGGCGATCCTGGGTATCAGACCCTGTCTGATATCGAGATCGCATCTTCAGTTGCAGGTGTCAGTACCCAGCTTGAAGATTCCGACGAGAACGGCGACGATGATGCGGACTCCTCTCAGCATGACACTACTCCATCCATCCCCAAGCTGAGCGCACTCCGGGAACACCTAGAGTTCGTTCTGGACTACCTGGAACACTCGGACTGCGACAGGGAGATGGGGCCCTTGGGACTTGTGGAGGAAGTGTGTGCTTTCAGGCAGCGCATCATTAATCGTCAGAATCGTCGTTCCTTGTGTCAATCAACGATTGACAGTTTTTTCAGGCCCGTGACCCCCACTGTGCCCAGCCCTGGCTCCACTCCGTTACCTCCCCAAGACAGGCCCTCATGCTCCGAGCAACAGCCCAGCACATCAGCCACGGTGGAGTCACCGCTCGACGTGAGTTTGCGTCTATCTTCAGAGTCATCTGCAGTGGGTACGCCATCACCACGACCCAGCGATGCACCCCTAGGTCACCTCCCTGTGCTACTCTCAGACTTTAACAGAGATTAAACGGCAAGAACTTCTCCACTAGACCACACGGGAATTTAGTGTTGTGCAGTGAAAGAAAAACAGTGCATACAGTATTGTTACGAAATTAGAAATCTGAGTGAAACGACAAATAATTTTTGGACTGTAAATTTAACGTAAATTAACTTGAGTGTATTTTGTTTAGAAAATGGTTTTATGAGTGGAAAGACTTAAAGTGCAGAATGCAACACCTATTAAGTTACAATGGAGCATAAGTAAGACAAGAGTGCGCAGTGTAAAGAGAATGGACTTCTAAGTTAAGTGCAAGACTTCGTGAACACTTGAACAGTGTACTGCAAGTGCTTCAGGAAATCCTTCTTACTGTCAGAGTCTGAGTGGAGGCGGTTATTCATGGAGATGGCCAGGGACTTACTGTAAGTACGCAGAATGTTTCATACTGTACGGTATTTTCCATACTGTACTTACCTCTAACACCTCATTTCACTCCTTTATGTCCCTTATTGGTGTGAATATGTAGTGTCTTAGGTGCTATGCATGTGCAGTAGGGAGGTGTTTTTCTGTCAGGCTAGGTTAAGGTCCATAACTCCCAGTCCAGGAGCCAGGGACTTGTAAGTACCCAGAATGTTTAATATTGTATAAACCTACCTAAAAAACCTCATTTTATGGTTCTTTTGCATTTATTTCAGTCTTTTATGTCCTTTATTGGTGTGATTTGGTTCTGAAATAGGTTCTATGCATGTCTAGAGGGAGTTGTATAGGTGTTTTTCTGAGTTAGGGTCCATAAGTACAAGTCCAGGAGGCTGGTGCCCACTATCCGGACAGGACTATTTTCCGGACATGCCTTGGGCTCTATCACGTCGGATAGTGGAGGGATTACTATATATATATATATATAATTATCTATCTATATACCTAGGCTGCTTCCCCCAAGGAAAGGGAGGTAGCCGAGACAGGACGACACACTCCCTATTTACTCATCTATTCAAACACGTTCATTCGCATCTTAGCCCCAAGGGGAGAACGAACAGATCCTCACTGCACCACACCGCACAAGGGTCAACTGCCCAGTGCAATCAGTGACATCCGCAGCAGGGCCCGACAGCAGAGCTGGTTTACCCCTGCCACATCATAACAGACCCATCCCCTTACCCGCACCTGACCTGACTAGCTGATCAGACCAAATGCGGGAGAATATCCCCTCAGGGCTGCGTCATCACTTATTCATTCACAGTTTCTCTCCATTGATTTCTGTCACGCACAGCCACTCTTCCTTGCTCAACAGACATCCCTCTCGCATCCAATGCTCTCTTCACACTGTCCATCCATCCTATTCGTGGTCTTCCTCTCAGCCTTACACCTCTCACATCAGATCTAGTTATCTTTTTCACCAATCGCTCATTATCCATTCTCTCCATATGCCCAAACCATCGCAACACCCTCTGCTCAACTCTACCAGCCATCTCCCGAACAACTCCTGTTCTCCTTCACACTTCATCATTTCGCACTCGATCCATGCGTGTCACTCCACACATACTCCTCAAACACCTCATCTCCATTACATTCAAACTTTTCCTCTCTCCTACACCCATATTCCATGTTTCAGCCCCATATAACGCAGTCGGTACCACAACACCCTCATACAACTTCTCTTTACATCCATTCTAAGCGAACGACATCTAAACACTTTTTTAATTCCTCCCAGCACCTTTCCTACTTTCTTTATTCTAAACTTCACTTCTGCATCTATTCTTCCATCATCAGCAACATGTGACCCTAGATATTTAAAACACTCTACCTCCTCAAGCAACTCGCCATTCAAAGCTATATTCATCCCCCTACCATCTACCAATTTTATATATATATATATATATATATATATATATATATATATATATATATATATATATATATATATACACTTTACTAATAGACAGATAGTGCCAGACTCATATATTATCTTCAGTGCTACTAATATTCCCATCTTCAGAAGTATTGAAATTATCTGTGTTTCATTTAAAAATGCCCTCAGCTGGACCTGTCATGCCATATCACTTGCTATAACTGCCTCAAAGAAACTTGGGTTATTGTACAGAGCCCATTACTTCTTCACTAATGAGCAGTTAGCTGTAATTTATGAGTCATGTCGCTATCAGCCTGAATATTGCTCACCGTTGTGAAATGGATGTGGAGAGGTTGCACAAAAAGAGCTAGACAAATTCAGAACAAAGCTATTAGAATGATTAAAAACTCTGTTGTTATAAATAAACTACTCCCTTACAAGTAAGAAGGAATGTTGCCTACCTTGCATTGTTTTACAGATAGTTTTATGGCAAATGCTCAGACGAAGTTATGTCCATTGTGCCACCTTTTCATGCCTTCCCTCGTGCTACACGGGCATCTGGTAGCACTCATGACTGGAATGTTACCCAGCCCGTTTGCAGAACTTCTGCCAATCAGAATTCATTTATTCCCCGAACTGCATCTCTTTGGAACTCGCTTTCCCGGAGTTGTTTCCCCCCAGATATCAACCTGCAGCTGTTCATGTCGAACTGTTACCGATATTTTATGAATGGGGGACGCCAGTAATCTGGTGAATGGATTTTTGTTTGTTTTTTCATTTGTTTTTCCTTCCTCTATTCTGTTATTTTTTTAAAAATGTATTGAATGGAAGTAGTGTGATAAAGATGAGGAGGGAAGAAGGAGACAGAGAGCGAAGGGAGGGAGATTGGAGGAAAGGAAGTCTATGGAACTGAGAACAAGGACTAGAGATAAAACGGAAGAAAGGATTGGGAGGGGAAACTTGGAAGTCGAAAATTACGCGATGGAAAGGGAAGGGAGTTAGAGGGAGGAAAGGGGAGGAGACAAGGAAGGAATGAGGAGAAAATGCAATAGAAAGGAATGGAAGAAGAAAGGAAATAAAATACTGAGAGAGAGAGAGAGAGAGAGAGAGAGAGAGAGAGAGAGAGAGAGAGAGAGAATCATAACAACCTAATTTCAGTATCTCCCAGCTTTGTGTGTTGGGAGGGGGATTACTTGTGTTTGGTTTGATATTTTGTTGCATATTAATATGCATGTTTTGTTGTGCTGGTGTGTGTGTGTGTTCTTACCTAATTGTTCTTACCTAATTGTATCTTTACAGGAATGAGTCAAGCTCGTACTGTCCCGTGTCTTAAACCATATTTATTGTACATATCCTTAAATTTGTGCATTGTTTTGGCACACACTATTTCATTCGGTAGTGCATTCCATTGATCAATTGCTTTGTTTGGGAAACTGAATTTCCTTACGTCTTTATCACCTCTCTTCTTATGCAGTTTTTTGCAGTGTCCTCTTGCTGATGCTTCTCCATATGTTAAGTAATCATTTATGTCTATTTTCTCCTTTCCTGATATGCACTTATATAGCATTATCATGTCACCTCTTTTCCTTCTCTCCTGTAGTGTTGGTAGATTCAGTTTATTTAGTCTTTCTTCGTAGCTTAGGTCCCTTAAGCTTGGTATCCATCTTGTAGCGGCCCTTTGAACTTTTTCAATCTTGTCTATATGCTTTTTGAGATGAGGACTCCAGACTACTGATGCATATTCCAGGGTTGGTCTAATGAATGATGTTATTATCATTCTTAGAATGTCTTCATTTATGTATGTGAATGCTATTCTCATATTTGCAAGCAGTGTATACATGTTCCGTACCTTCTCGCTGATGTGGTCAGCCGGAGATAGTCTGTTATTGATAATCACACCTAGGTCTTTCTCTCTTTCTGATGTGTATAGGGTTATATTTCCTAACTTATATTCCCAATCAGGTCTTTTTCCACTTTTACCAAACTTGATTACATGACACTTGTCCACATTGAATTCCATTTGCCATGTACTACTCCATTCATGAAGTTTATTTAATTCTTCTTGTAGCTCTTTACAAGAGTTTGTGTTCATAATTCTCCTTTGTATTTTTGCATCATCTGCAAACATATTCAGATAGCTCTCATTTCCAGTGTTACTGTTTATATCATTTATATACACTAAAAACATGATTGGTGCCAGCACTGAACCCTGTGGTACTCCACTAGTCACTTCTTTCCATGATGAGTAGTTTCCCCTTAGTACTGTCCTCATTTCTCTTTTTATGAGAAAGTCTTGCATCCAGCAAAACAGTTTGCCTCGATTTCCTTCTTGATGGTACAGTTTCCATAAAAGTCTTTGGTGTGGTACTGTGTCAAAAGCTTTCTTGAAATCTAAATAGATACTGTCCACCCATCCTTCCCTTTCCTGTACTGTGTTTGTTACTCTGTCATAGTAGCTCAACAGATTAGTAACACATGATTTTCCCTTTCTGAAACCAAACTGTCTTTCTGTTATCATACTGTGTTCTTCTAGATGATTTACCCAAGCTTTTCTTATAAGTTTTTCTAATACCTTGCTTACAACACTGGTCAGTGATACTGGTCGGTAGTTGAGTGGATTTTGTCTATTTCCTTTCTTGAATAAGGGGACAATATTTGCTTTTTTCCAAATATCAGGTAGTTTACCTTGACTCAAGGATTTCTTGAAAATTATAAATAATGGTTTACTTAACTCCTTTGCACATTCTCGTAATACCCAACATGAAATTTCATCAGGACCACTTGCTTTTCCTCTGTCTAATCTACTTAACTCCTCCTGTATTACTTTTTCTGCTATTTGTATATCTGGTAGTATGTGTGGACATGCGTGTTCCACATAGTCCCTCTCAAAATTTTTTTCTTCTGTAAAAACTAATTGGAAATTCTTATTTAGTGCTTCACAAATATCTTTCTCTTGTGTATGAGTGATTCCCTCGTCCGTAATGGATTGTATTATATCTTTTACTTGGTTTTGCTTCTGATATAGCTGTAAAACAGCTTTGGTTGATCACTACTTTTATTTATTATATCCTCCTCAAACTGTTTTTGGGCTTCCCTCCTTATTCTTGTATAGTCGTTTCTTGCCTGTTTGCAATTATTATACGCCCTTTCACTATTGTGTCTTCTGTATCTATTCCACAACAAATCTCTTCTTTCTTCTGATTTTTTACATTCTGTATTGAACCATTTCTGTATTTTCTTATCTGCTTCTTTGTGCTGTGGGATGTACTTCTGGACTCCTATTTCATAAAATTCACAAAAATTTTTATATACAGCATTTAAATCTTGTCCCCTAAGCTCATTTTCCCAATCAACTTCAAAGAAATATTTCTTTAGGTCTTGATAATTTCATTTTTTTATAGTTTAGGCTCTTTTTGTAACTGTCATTGCTGTTTGCTATGTCATATGCTATCCTGAAGTTATGATTTAGTACTGAATGATCGCTTTTGCCGAGTGGAGGGGGATATATTAAACTGTCAATATCATTTTCTTGCCTAGTAAATATTAGATCTAGCACTGAAGGTACATCAAGTCCTCTTTTTCTGGTGGTTTCCCTCACATGTTGCGTTAAGAAAAACTCTTGTACGAGATCCAGGAGCTTTTGGTCCCAACAGCTTTCTTGGCTATTTATATCTAGAGTATTCCAATTTATATTTGTATTGAAGTCCTCAGTTAGTATAATTCTTTCCGATTTCTCTTCCATTTTATGTAGCAATGATCTTATACTCTGAATTGTACTCTCTGCCAGGTCCTCATATTCGTCCCTTTCCCATGTGTTTGATCTGGGTGGCATGTACAAATTGGCTACAATTACTTTACCTTCAGATGAGTCGATCTCTACTGCAATCAGTTCTACTTGTGATGGTATATCTGGTTTTATTTCATTGACTTTTAGAATTTCCTTATTTAATATTATAATTCCTCCTCCTTTTTTTAAATTTCTGTCTCTTCTCCATATATCGTATTCCTCTAAGTTTAGTATGTCATTGGATATCCTTGGTGTTAATTTTGTTTCAGTTAGGCATATTATTTGTGGTTCATTTTCTCTTACATAATCATTCATCTCTAGTAATTTAGATACCATTCCATCCACATTTGAGTACATCAGCTTTATCATCTTGTTTATATACTTGTCATGACATGGTTCTACTACCTTCCTCTTTTTTCTTCCATCCTGTTTGTGTACCACTTTCGTACCTGCAATCTTATTACTTTGTAAAAAAATTTCTTCTTCTCCTCTTCTGATCTTCCCTCATTTTTTGTTTTTGCTTCCTCCCTTTTCTCTTTCAGTAATTCCAGTTCCTCTTGTGTTAGGCATCTTTTTATCCATACATTTTTGAACTCCTCTTTTTCCATAAGATTCTTTGTATTTTTTAGTATCTCTTCCACAGTGTTTACACTCTGGAAAGTCACCTTTAGAGGTCTTGTCTTGCTTTTCTCGTATTTCCCTAACCTTTTGTGTTCCTCTATGTCTTTACTACAGATTTCCTCTGATACTTCTTTCAGTAAGCTCATTACATTTGCCATCTCCTTTTTGTCTCTTATGATCTTATTTTTAACTTCTTCATCTTCTATAACAGTGATTATTATTGATTTGTTTATCTCTACTGAAACTCTGACTAACTTTGGATTGTTTTGGATTATTCTTTTCACTTCCTTTTTAATGCTTTTTTCCTCCACCCTTGTTTCTAAGTCTTTCTTTACTTTCACCATTTCAGCATACGTGGTTTCTACATCATTTTTGTAGCTTTGCACAGCTTCATTCACCTGTGTTATCTTTTCAGTATCACTGCTCTGGTCCATAAGACTACTTGCTTGCCTAATTGTCTCTGTGTCATTTTTTAACTCTTCCATAACACTCTCGTGATTGACTACTGTACTTGCCATTTCACTCACTTTCTTCCTAAGCGTACTTAATTCCACTGTTAGTTCACTGATGGTTGTGTCTTTCTTATTGGCCTCCCTCCCTAGTTTTTCTATCTCTTCCTTTTGCAAGTGCATTTGCTTCTTTATTTCATCAATTTCATTTTTGAAAGCCATTTCTAGTTTGTGTACACGTTCAACCAGTCTATTCTGAGTCTCCACTTCAACCAGTTCTTGGTAGAAATCATCATTTTGCTTCTTACTTTTATCCCTTTTCTTTTCCAAATTTGTTTTACTGAAGTATGTATCCATTTTGTAATACTAAATGAACAGAGTATGTACTTACAGAGTATGTACACTTTCCCCGTGTTGCTGTAGTCTAAACAAACCCAGCTGACTCAGCGCATTTCCTCGTGGTTCTTTGTTCTGTTTGGACCAGTCTTGTTTAAACTTATTATTTTTTTTTCCTTTTAATAATGAAAAATCATTTAGTCTAACCTGGTACAGAGCTTGACTCATTCAAAGATACTGATTTAGGTAATGCCACTGGCCGTGTTGGTTTGGTACGGAGCGCCGATGTCGGACGTCTGCATCTGATGACTCCCTGTGTGTGTGTGTGTGTGTGTGTGTGTGTGTGTTTTGTTTAGCTGATGTAAGGCTGCTTTGTGTGTGGCTTTCTTCTCTTGCGTTGTATTGTGTTGCTTGGCTCAGCATGCGCGTTTGCTTACTGTACGGCTCACTTATTCTGTACGTAATTTTCTGCGCACTTTTGATAGGTTTCGCTTGCATTAGCTGACTTTATCGAAGGGAATGTGTGTGTGTGCACTGGAATGGGAGGTGTCCTTGTGTTTGCTTGTAAGTGTCTGTGTCCGTGTCCGCCCGTGCGTGTGCATGCTGCATGAAGTATGGTTGGATATGTAATAAAATCGACGTTCGTTGCAAGTGAATTTTTATATTCCATTTCTTTCTCCTTCATTTCCCCATTATACCTTCGTTTTCATCCATTTTCTTTCTCCCTGTCTCTCTCTTCCTTTTCCCTATCCTCTCCCTCTCCCTAGATTTCCTCCAACCTAGGGGAGACCAGACCTGCTAAAAGATGCAGAAACAATCTCTTAACCATTATTGTGCGTTGACGTTCATTTTGCTATGTTCCTGCTAGTGTGTATTATTATCAAGCTTGCTGTATAAATGGCGAAGGTTATTGTTTTCGTAAGAATTATTATTTTTCTTTGCACTTTTTTTCTTAGATCTTCATAATATTATGCAGGGAGGTATCATAGGGTAACCCAAATATCCATCTATTGCCAAACGCCTTAATCCCGTAAGGGATTAAACAAACAAATCACCTTCATGTCCCCCTGTCTCCGTCCATTTCACTTCCCTGCTCCCAGTTACACACTCCCTCTCCCACATACGTCTCCACTCCGTCTCTCCATCTCATCCTTGGACTCCCCCTCCCTCCCCCCTCAACCTTACTTACACTCTCTTCGTCAGTCTCTTGCTCTCCATGTGGCCAAACCACCTCAGTGTATTTCTCCTAACACTTTCTATCACATCCACATCCACATCACAACACTCCTTCACTTCCTCATTTGTGAGTCAGTCTCTACATGTGACTCAACATGTTCCTCTCAAATACCGTAACTCATTTTCACTGTTCTCACTCTTGACTTGTGTCCCTCCAACAAGGTCCAAAATTCACTTCCATAGGTTAGAGTTGGTATCACAATACTGTCATGCAGCGACTTTTTTAACTTCCATGTTCACTTTCCAGTTTCTTATCATCGCTTTCAAAGAACCAGCAATCTTTCTTCCTTGCTGTACCCTTTCAAGCACTTCACCCTCTTCCTTCCTTACTCATCACAGTACCCAAGTACTCAAACACACTCATCCAAGTACTTTTGCAAAATGTAAATGACCACCTATTTTTCAAAGTAATATAATAATTTCTGGTGCAAAAATTATATTTATGAAATTGGAATGTCTTAGAAATTGAGTTACAATTGTTTGGTTGAAAATCCTATGATAAAAAAGTGCTGAGAATTTTGTGTGATTATTTTGCCGTTTAGCCTAGTGAACAGTAGCAAATTCAAATCTGTTCTTTTTTTTTTTTTTTTGCACATTCTAGAGCAGCGTTTACTAACCTGGGGTGCTAGCACCCCCAGGGGGTGCTGAAATCTATTTTGGGGGGTGCTGGAAAATGCTGCATTATATTTTTTTCTTACTGGATTTGGTTAGTATTGGCATCCTTGATTTTTTTTTTTTTTTTTTTGAGACTATAAAATAAACTGTCAGGCAGTATTTCACTTTACTTTAACCCTGCAGTAGCGTAGCAACTGCAGTCCCAGTAACCAGATGTAGAGGGGTGCTGGACTGAGACCTTATTACAAGGGGGGTGCTGAGGTCGGAAAAAATTAAGAAACGCTGTTCTAGAGAAAACCACAAAATCTGTAAACCTGTAACTTTACAAAAAAAAAAAAAAAAAAAAAAAATAGCTGTCGTCCGTGTTGTTATCTGAAGGAAGTATGGTTACGGTTAGGCATCAAGTTACCAGTTATTGAGACAATAGTAAAATGTATCCACGCGTTCTTCTACACCTCTGTCTTCAGATCTTGTTGATATTACACAAGAAGCTACCTAAGATTAATCTAAGTATATGTTCCAAATATAAATGACCTTGAACAACTTTTAAAGATCACAGATGATGATGACGCCAAAGTTTCATACTTTACAGAATAAACAGTTATGACGAAGTTTTCTTATTTTTGCTACACAGAAAGTAAAAAGTAACTAGTTATCAAGTTTCGCTATATCAGTGGCAAAGCAATTGTTTCTGTGAACAGTATTATTGTTTTCCTTTGCATTTGTTTCATAGATCTTGATGATAGTACGCAAGAAGGTACCCTAGGGCAATCCAAGATGTTTTTGCCAAATATTAATCACCTTGACCTATTTTTGAAATTCACATACATATTTTTGGTGCAAAAAATTGCATATTTGAAAATAAAATATCTCAGAAACTAATTGAGATCTAGCTATTTGGTTGAATGTCCTATGATAGATAGTTCTGCTGAAAATTTTGGCAGAGAATTTTTCCATTTTGCTTAGTGGAGTGTACAGCTCCGAACAGATGAAACGGCTACACCCCATCCACCAGCGACTTGGTTTGGGTCTCAGTGGTTCTGGTAACAGTTGCAGGTGGAGGGAGGGGGGATGTGGGAGGGTGAGGAGGGGAGAAATGTGGGCGGAGTTCTATAGGGGATAGTGTGGGAGGGTGAAGAAGCAGCACAGTCTGGCTGGTGGGAGGGGGAGACGAATGGTTGGGTAGCGGAGACGAGAGTCTGCTGGAGGGTAAGACAGGTGAGTGTGATTAGATGAAAAGAAATTACAAAAAATGAATTATTATAATATTTGCTGCATATATTGCGTTTTATCTACTAAATAAAAACACTGACTATTATTCACCACCGTATTTGGGTATCCTACTCATTATTATTATCCTTTGGATATTAGGCAATAAATAAAGATATTGGACGGTCTTTCGGACCCGAACCAATTTTTTCATAACTTTTTTCTTCAGCTATTTCCGTATTCCTATTATCCCTCGTGCTTGAAGTCCCCCTTTTTATCACTTTCTCCTACGCCTTACATTTTTTTTTTAGGCATAAGGCAGTTTAACTTTCTCTTTAAATAACCATATTTGTCAACAAATATTCCTTTCATTAATCTATTTAATTACCTGTTTTCTTTCAATATGCATTTGTCTAATAATGGGTGTTACACCTTAATTGGCGCCGCTATTTGACGTTGTGAATAAATTTGGTCTAAATTTACGCATATATTGCAGTCTCTCTCAAGTAGGCTGGCAACCTCACACATCCTTCCCCCTGCTTTCTCCTTCTCTCGCTACCCGTTCCCTCTTTTCCTTTTGTAGTACTGTTTATCTATTCTTTCTCATATTTTTAACCTCATTCCTTCTTACAAACTTTTAGTGCCATAGGAATTTCTCCCTTATCACCTACAGTCCTACTACATGAAAGTGGAAAAAACTGCCATCGGGAAAAGAATAACTGGAAATTTATGGCGAAGGTTACGATATTAGTTATTTAGAATGAAAGTGTTGGCAGATACGCATTCTTGACGTGATTATCACAGCCACAGCATTTCGCCTTCATAAAACAGAAGGACTATAGGTTTCATGCATTACCTCCTTATGTCCAGCATTACTGTGCAGAACGCCATGTATAACACATTAAGGACCACAAGGACAGTGCTAGTAGTCATCATGATTCTCATGAATCTCTCCATAGGCTATTGAAAACAGTGCTTTATGCTCAACTTCAGAATTATGTTCTCATCATGGCAATGATAGGCAAACATAATAAAAACAATATATACAACCAAATTATCATTTATTATACAACAAAGCTCAACTGCCTCCGTGCTGCAGTCTCAAGGGTGTAACCAGCTCACACAATCACATGTAACCTGAAGAAATTAAATACATGATCCTATATATATATATATATATATATATATATATATATATATATATATATATATATATATATATTAATAACCATGAAGAACACTGTTTGATCTAAAATTTATTGTGTTGGGTAAAGCAGAGGACACTAACTAGCATGACAACCTACCACACGGAAACCACCATGTTGCACTACACGCCACAGAAACCGATGCACAGACCATGATATCAGCGAAAAGACTATGAGAAGAGTATTGCACGAAGCAGGGTTGCATCACAGGACCCTAGCAAACGTTATGTTGACAAGCCAGAGGATTTTTGGAAGTGTGTCACTGAAGGCGCAACTGCTGGAGAAGGAATAATACTCGGTGAGTATTATTTCTGAGGTTTTCGCTTGTATAAACTAAACTATTCAGTCATACATGACCATAAAAATACATTAATAATTACTGCAGGGGGACAACCAGTTTCGTTACAACGTCAGTCCATGCAGAGGAAATTACTTTGGGCATACAGTATAGGGTTACTCGATGTTAAATTTCATAAGTGTAGAGCCTGTATGATTATATATATATATATATATATATATATATATATATATATATATATATGATCAGGTATTTCATTTTTTTCAGGTAGCACGGAGGCAGTTTGAGCTTTGTTGTATAATAAATGATAATTTGGTTGTATATATTGTTTTTATTATGTTTGCCTATCATTGCCATGATGAGAACATAATTCTGAAGTTGAGCGTAAAGCACTGTTTTCAATAGCCTATGGAGAGATTCATGAGAATCACGATGACTACCAGTACTGTCCTTGTGGTCCTTAATGTGTTATACATGGCGTTCTGCACAGTAATGCTGGACATAAGGAGGTAATGCATGAAACCTATAGTCCTTCTGTTTTATGAAGGCGAAATGCTGTGGCTGTGATAATCACGTCAAGAATGCGTATCTGCCAACACTTTCATTCTAAATAACTAATATCGTAACCTTCGCCATAAATTTCCAGTTATTCTTTTCCCGATGGCAGTTTTTTCCACTTTCATGTAGTAGGACTGTAGGTGATAAGGGAGAAATTCCTATGGCACTAAAAGTTTGTAAGATGGAATGAGGTTAAAAATATGAGAAAGAATAGATAAACAGTACTACAAAAGGAAAGGAGGGAACGGGTAGCGAGAGAAGGAGAAAGCAGGGGGAAGGATGTGTGAGGTTGCCAGCCTACTTGAGAGAGACTGCAATATATGCGTAAATTTAGACCAAATTTATTCACAACGTCAAATAGCGGCGCCAATTAAGGTGTAACACCCATTATTAGACAAATGCATATTGAAAGAAAACAGGTAATTAAATAGATTAATGAAAGGAATATTTGTTGACAAATATGGTTATTTAAAGAGAAAGTTAAACTGCCTTATGCCTAAAAAAAAAATGTAAGGCGTAGGAGAAAGTGATAAATAGGGGGACTTCAAGCACGAGGGATAATAGGAATACGGAAATAGCTGAAGAAAAAAGTTATGAAAAAATTGGTTCGGGTCCGAAAGACCGTCCAATATCTTTATTTATTGCCTAATATCCAAAGGATAATAATAATGAGTAGGATACCCAAATACGGTGGTGAATAATAGTCAGTGTTTTTATTTAGTAGATAAAATGCAATATATGCAGCAGATATTATAATAATTCATTTTTTGTAATTTCTTTTCATCTAATCACACTCACCTGTCTTACCCTCCAGCAGACTCTCGTCTCCGCTACCCAACCATTCGTCTCCCCCTCCCACCAGCCAGACTGTGCTGCTTCTTCACCCTCCCACACTATCCCCTATAGAACTCCGCCCACATTTCTCCCCTCCTCACCCTCCCACATCCCCCCTCCCTCCACCTGCAACTGTTACCAGAACCACTGAGACCCAAACCAAGTCGCTGGTGGATGGGGTGTAGCCGTTTCATCTGTCCGGAGCTGTACCAAATTCATATCTGCTCAGTGTTTCTTTGTTGCTCATTTTAGAGAAAATCACAAAAGCCGTAAAGCTGTAACTTTAAAGAAATATAGGAGTCATCCCTTTTTTTGCCTTAAAGGAATATGGTTACAGCTATGCATACAGGTGGCCAGTTATTCTGACAAATGTAAAAGATACCCATGCGTTCTTCCACACAATTGTCTTCAGATGTTGTTGCTATTACACAAGAAGCTGCCTTATGTTAATCTCATTGTATGTTCCAAATAGGAATGACCTTAAAGTACTTGTAAAGGTAACAGACTTGTTTTAGATGCCAAAATTTCATACCTTGTATTCCATAAATAATTATGGCAGAGCTTCCTCTTTGGGGCTACATAATTAGTAAATTGGTAACCAGTTATTATTTTTCTTTGTAATCTTCTTTCCTAGATTTTTATATTATACAGGGTAACCCAAGTACTTGTGTCGAATACATTTATATTTGGCACAAGTGCTTGGGTTATTCTAGGGTACCTTCCTGTATAGCATCATTTGACCTTGACCTACTTTTGAAGGTCATATACTAATTTTTGGTGCAAAAATTGCATATTTAAATTGAAATATCTCAGAAACTAATTGATGCACAGGTATTTGGTTAAAAATCCAATGACAAAAAAGTTTGCAGAGAATTATGGCTGGATATTTTGACATTTAGCCTAGTGAAAAGTAACAAATTCAAATCTGCTCAATGTTTTTTGTGTTGCATCTTTTAGAGAAAACCGCAAATGCTGTAAAGCTGTAACTTCACAGAAGTATAATTGTCGTCCCTCTTATGATCTGAATGGATTATGGTTACAGTTAAGCATACAGTTAGCCAGTTATTGAGACAAATGTAAAATGTACCTATGCCTTCTTCCCCACCTTTGTCTTCAGATCTTGTTGATATTACACAAGAAGCTGACTTAAGTTAATCTAAGTACATGTTCTGAATATGAATGACAGACTACTTTCAAAGGTCACACACGTTTATGATGCAAAAATTTCATTCCTTATATACCATAAATATTTGCTGCCTAGCTTCCTAATTGTGACTACACAGTAAGTAAATAGGTAACTAGTTATTATTACTATTATTGTTATTATTGTTATTATTATTGCGACACAAGGAAACCGTCTCGTACTGAAGGGCTTAAACGCAAACTCTGCCTTGTGTTCGTCTACTCTTTGCTTTTACCTGACTCGGCTTTCACCTCACCTCTGCCCAGATTCAGAAAGAGATTTACGATAAAGCCTTTTGTCTAATGTTGAGATTTACAGTACTTTTCTTCAGGAAAGGAAGGGAAAGGAGCGTGCATAATCATTCCTTACCTTTTGGATTTCTTGAGGAGGGGAAAATCGCAGAATATGATCAACAGTAAAACCATGAATTTGAGGAGTATGTTGCCACATCCCCGCTTGCTCAGAAAGAGAGAGAGAGAGAGAGAGAGAGAGAGAGAGAGAGAGAGAGAGAGAGAATGTCTGGCCGGAAGGAAAATCTCATAGTTCAGCAGAGAAATACAATAAATAAAATGAATAAAATCTCGAGTCGGGAAGGGAGTGGGAACAGCGAGGTTGGATTGCTACTTCCGGGAGGCACAGGTCGTAGTCACTTAGCTTTTCTCAGTACCGGTACTACTTCGTCTTCCATCTGTGACATCACTTAGTTTTCCTCAGTACTTCTTCGTATATGATCACTAACATCAGTTAGTTTTTCTGAGTACTCCTTCCGCTACCATCCGTGACATCATTTTCTTTTTCTCAGAACTTTGTCTACCTAGAGGGAGGGAAACATGAGCTTAGACAATGCTAGGACTGGTTACGTTGAAAGCGAATAACAGACACTTTATAAGTGATTTGAAAAGGAATGAAACAGACCGATGGTAGAACGAGTTAAACACAAGAGACACAAGTCCTTATTCTTGTTGGTTACGTAAGCACACTAACACGTTTTTCTGGATGATATATCTTGCTTAGTGCACATTGTCGTCCTTCTCTGTGCTACATAAATCCTTCCAGTACTACCATACTTTGCATAAATGTCGTACAACACGGCATTAAACAGTCATATGCAAATATATATCGCTAAGGAAGAGGTGTTGGGGAGTGTCCTAAACCGACGAGAATACCGGCCATAATAAAGGGGTTGATGATGACCTTATAACCTCACAAATATTTAAGTCTTCCTCAAGAATGAACACGTGCTCGTGGGCCCTTCAGGCCCCTCGCACTTGCTCCTACAGAGGGCTCCTGCGTTTATGTGCTGTTCTAGTGTAAAGTTGTCACTTGGACTTTTTGCAGCTAACAAATTGATCGTGTTATTTGCAGCTTTGGGAATGGAACCCAAGTTGTCCGAATGCAAGTCTGAAGTATCTTAGTTGTATCTGTGGGCAAAAAATTCTACGGAGATCCTATGCCGGGCACCAGGAGCAGCGTTTTATTTGGTCAAAATGTGATCGCTCATTAAATAAAATAAAAGTTTTTCAATCGTGATGGGACCAATTTTTTTTTCACATGAGCAATTTTTTGCGATTTCTGTGCCAGTTTTGGTGCGACTTGAATGTGTAGTTTCGGCTGCCCAAAATACACACACACACACACACACACACACACACACACACACACACAGCTACTGCAATAGTATATTAGACAAGTGCCAATCATCACACCATCCTCCCTACCTACACTAGCCTTGAAAATAGAAACTAAAAGCACTCCAGTGTAACTCTCTCGCGCATGATAAGTTTCAGTAAGTTTTCCGGCGCACAATTTTTTCTGCGATGCCGCCCGGCCCGGCTGCCCGCACGCGGCAAATGACACGTATTCTCTCCTCATTTTCGCTACCCAAACATCAATATATTGCCATGAAACATATATCATCTTATTCGTCGATGTTTATTCTAGCTGATAAGCACCACCAAAAAAAAGGAAAACACAAATAAAACAACATTAGGCGGCCGTGAATAAACATTTTGCTACATCACGTTCACTTCCCAATATCACCATTCGAATGTTTTCCATCATACAGGAAAATGTTATTAGAAGTTATGATAGAGAATTTCATCAGCTTTCTAAAGAGAAAATCCGGTTGTGATACGATTTGTAGTTTTCGAGAAAATAGCCAAAAACTGAATGCCATTTATGGAAAAATTTCAAGGAGCTCTAATTCTGAACTTTTCTCGGACATGTTATGTTTATATTGCATAATATTATGCAGAATTTCACCAGCATTTTAAGGAGTTACAAGTGGTTTCGATACGCCTCATAGTTTTCGAGTAAATCGTCAAAAACGACTGGGAACTCACGTCCGTACGTCATTTTCATGATGTGCACATAGCATACGCAATATTCCTGCTTACATAACAACGAATTCTTATCATTGATATTACATTGTTACGTCTTGTACATACGTAGAATTTACTGCTCTTTATTATGGTTGTTAGAGGAAATCGATACGTCCAATACTTTTTGAGTAACTGGCCGACAAAGTGAGATACTCCTCTGAGCACTTCCAACTTTACCTCTAGCGAGGAAAAAAACATAGTCTGTTCCCCCAACTTTTCCAACAGAAAATGCTCCCAAAGGCTTATATTCTGCAAATGAACGTACGTAGAATTTACTGCTCTTTATCATGGTTCATACAGGAAATCGATACGTCCAATAGTTTTTGAGTAATTGGCTGACAGAGTGAGATTACTCTTCCGAGCGCTTCCGACTTTACTGCTAGCGAGGAAAAAAACAAAGTCTGTTCCCCCAACTTTTCCAACAGAAAATGCTCCCAAAGGCTTATATTCTGCAAATGAATATACGTAGAATTTACTGCTCTTTATCATGATTTATACAGGAAATCGATATGTCCAATAGGTTTTGAGTAATTGGCCGACAAAGTGAGATTACTCTTCCAAGCACTTCTGACTTTACCGCTAGCGAGGAACAAAACAAAGTTTGTTCCCCCAACTTTTCCAACAGAAAATGCTCCCAAAGGCTTATATTCTAAAAATGAAAATACATAGAATTTACTGCTCATTATAGACGTTCTTACAGGATGTCAATTCGCCCAATAGTTTTCGAGTAATAGGACAACAAAGGTAGGATACTCTTCCTGTCGGTACCTACTTTTACCGCAAGCGAAAAAAAAAAAGTGTTTTCTCCCCCCCTTGCCTAAAGACTATGCTCCCAAAACTTTTTTTTTTTTTTTTTTTTGTACATACTAAAATCTTTCAAGGTTGTTCTTTTTTTTTTTTTTTTATGGTTGTAACCGACTACACATGAACACTACTTTTTCCAAGTTACTATTAATGTTTACTTTCTGTCATATGTGTAATATGTAGAAGACAGTTATTTGCCTGAAAATTATAGGGGTAATGATAATAGGTCAATATACATATTAACAAAATTCGGAGAACTCACTTCCTCCAGGGGTGTTGATGGAGTTGTAGGACCTTCTGGGATTGAAAGATGAGGGGGTATGTAGTGTGTGTGTGTGTGTGTGTGTGTGTGTGTGTGTGTGTGTGTAAGTGTGTGTGTGAGTGTGTGTGTGTGTGTGTGTCTGTGTTAGTATGTGTGTAAGTGTGGTAGTGTGTGTGTGAGTGTCTGTGTTAGTGTGTATGTAAATGTGTTAATGTGTGTGTGAGTGTGTGTGTGTGTCTGTGTTAGTGTGTGTGTAAGTGTGGTAGTGTGTGTGTGAGTGTGTGTGTGAGTGTCTGTGTTAGTGTGTGTGTGTAAGTGTGTTAGTGTGTGTGTGAGTGTGTGTGTGTGTCTGTTAGTGTGTGTGTAAGTGTGGTAGTGTGTGTGTGTGTGTGTGTGTGTGTGTGTGTGTGTGTGTGTGAGTGTCTGTGTTAGTGTATGTGTGTTAGTGTGTGTGTGTGTGTTTGTGTGTGTGTGTGTGTGTGTGTACACTGCACTAGTGAATACTTCGCTCGGCATGGAACTGTTCGAAGCAATCACCCACGCACAGTGCCACATCACAAACAGGACACATGTGACTTCTCTCCCTCCTCAACTTCGCCAGGGAACACATGGTGCACCGCAGCCTCCTCCGGTTGGGGATCCTCTCCCGTCAGTGGCCTAGTGTTTTATCCAACCACACTCTGTCATTGATGATGCGACGACGCTTGGCTGGATGTCCTCCTGGCATTCCCTGGTCCTGTTGTCCTGGAGGTGCAGCTGCAGACCCAGGCATGGCAGCGGCAGCAGGTTCTCTCGATGGACCAGGAACCAGTGAAGGTTCTCTCAGCACCTGTGCTGGTCCTGCAGACAATGGTGGTGCTGACTCCTGTCCTGGCCCTCCTCCTGAAGATGGTGGTGTTGGTGCAGAGGCTGGTGGTGATGGCACCTGTGCTGGTGCTGCAGCAGGTGCCACAGGTGCTAGATGTCCTGCTGGCCATCGGGTTGGAAGGTCAGGGGCATGGTGGATGACGTGCCCTGATGTGGGCTACTCCGCATCATCAAAGTAGAGGAGCTTGTCCACTATCTCCTCCACGAATTCAAGCAGACTGACTGACCTGCGTGAGCACTTCTTGAACAGGGCGAACGTGTTGAAAATGGCCATGTGGATGAAGTAGAAGGTGATCTTCTTGGTCCATTTCACGGTCGCTGCTGGATGGGGTAGTATTGGACCATCTGGTCGAAGTGGTCCACCCCACCCATGTGTTGATTGTAGTCATGCACCACGACGGGCTTGTCCACGGTCTTCTGAACATAGGTTGTCCTCCTGTCAGGAGCCTTGGTCTTCCTTTGAACCCGCTTCTGGATGGTGCTTGTATTGTGGAAGGTGGAGACCAAGTTGACAATGTGCTTGGCCTTCCACAGCAGCACCATCATGTTGTCCTTGTCGATCGCTGTCATACCCCCCACTAGCAGGTTCGTGGTCCTGGCAATGTCCTGCAGCAGCTTTGGTGCTCCTCTTGCCAGGTGTAGGGTCCCACCACACATAGGTTCCTGCATTGAAGAGGCGTTCGCACAGGGATACAGAGTTATAATAGTTGTCCATGTAAACTCTGTACCCCTGATCCTTCAGCGGTTCTACAAGGCTCCACACGGTGGTCTCCAGTGCCCTCTTCTGCCCCGTATACAGCTCGAAATTCCAGATGTAACCCGAGGAAGCCTCAGCCAGGATATATAGCTTGATGAAATACTTTGAGGGCTTCACTGGGTTGTAAACACGGAAGCTTAGGCGCCCCTTCCACGGCAGTGAGCCCTCGTCCAGGCTGAATTGCTCCTTGGTAAGTAGGTGTTCTGGAACCACTGAAGGAGGAACTCCATCACCATGAGAACCCTGATGAGCTGATCTTGATTGTCCTGGGGTATCGCAAGTGAGTTGAAGGCATGGAAGTGTTTCAGGATCGCCCTGAAATGCCTTCCACTCATCACTTGTGTAAAGAGGGGGTAGTTGTGGAGGCAGTATCTCATCCAGTAGTGATGGATGCTCGGGAGATTCATCATCCCCAGGAACTTGGCCATCTCCTCTTCATTGCAAATGCACCATGCATCCAACACACTCCCCAGGAATGATGCATAGCTGTTGGTCTCGTGGGTGAAATACGTCAACAACTCCCTTATGAAGAACAGCTGGAAGAATTGGAGAGGAGTTGTTGGTGGATCCACCTTCATTCCCGGGGATCCTGTGAAGGGCCCATTAGCTGGTGTGAAAGGGCCACTGCTCCACCCTGGATCCATTGTGGTAACACCTCCCGCAGTGGTGGCAGTGGGTCGGCGTACCGACACCCTTGTTCCTCTTTGGACACCCCTTGGCTGCTCCCCATAGCCGGGCCGTGGACCACACCGGCCTCGTCGAGGTGGTGAGGGTTCTGACGATGAGGAGGACAAGACTGTCTCCTGCTGCTGGAAAACGTTGGGGGGGATGAACGCTGTCAGAGACAGCGCCCTTGTCGACCAGGCAGGGGACAACGACACAGTCACCTCCTGCACCAGTTGCACCGCAGACAATGCGCGCCGTGCAGGTGCCAGTGTCGTGTAACTAGGCCCTGCTACAGGTGACATAGGCTCGGCCAAGGGAGAACTGGAGGCTTGAGGTGGAGAGACCACGATGGTTGTAGGAGCGAGAGGTCCAAACCAAGGCAATGTCTGTTGTCCAAGTGAAGACGATGATTGGGCCGATAGTCATGACACTGGTGGTGGTGGTGTCTGCTCCCGTCGTGCTTGAAAAGTGTGGGCAATGCCGCCTGAGGGGAATCCTCTTGGACATTGTCCCATTCCTCCTCACTTGAAACATCACTCAGCTCGTCCTCAACTTCGCTCTCGGTCTCCTCCTCAAAGAGAACCTTTTGCCACTGGTCAGAAGACAAAACTTTCATCTCCATTTTGGCAAGCACTGACACAGAGTGTCAAGTATGAGCTTTTTAGGTTCTCTGCTGAAAAAGAAGAGATATTATTCCCTGTCACTCAACACCTTCCATCGAGAGTTGCACTACACACGTCATGTTATATCTTTCTGTACAACCAGTCGCTGCACCTTTTACGAAGAGTTCACATAAAGGATAACTTTTCAGTGTCTTTTCATGGTCTCATAACTGTCCACTGGCGTCCGTGGGTGTGTGCAATATATATATATACATATATATATATTGGGGGTGGGGTTATGAGGGGTAGACCGAGAAAGACATGGGACGAGGTCATTAAGTGTGACCTTAGGGTTAAGGGACTGAACAGGGAGGCTGCAATGGATCGTGCAGCATGGAGAGCCGCCATTAGGTGACCAAGGCCGACACATGCAAGCATGTTGGAGCCTTTAAAAACGAAAACGAAAACGAAAACGATATATATATATATATATATATATATATATATATATATATATGTATATATATATATATATATATATATAAATTAAAGGTTACCCCCACACATGATATACTCCCACACACACACACACACACACACACACACACATATATATATATATATATATATATATATATATATATATATATATATATATATATAAATTAAAGGTTACCTCCACACATGATATACTCCCTCACATATATATATATATATACAGTGTATATAATGTGCAGATTGGCCTGGGAGGAAGGTAGAGTCCCGGAGGATTGGAAATCAGGCATAATTATTCCCTTTTACAAAGGAAAAGGGGAAAAAGAAGTGTCTGGTAATCATAGGGGCATTTGTCTTCTTAGTATAATAGGAAAAGTGTATGGTAGGATACTTATTGACAGAGTTAGAGAAAGAACAGAGGAATTAGGTGGAGAAGAACAGGGAGGCTTTAGGAAGGGAAGAGGTTGTGTAGATCAGATATTCATTCTTAGATCTTTAGTGGGAAAGTTTCTAGAGAAGGGAAAGAAGTTGTATGCAGCTTTCATGGATAAGGAGAAAGAGCATATAACAGGGCGGATAGACAAGGATTGTGGAAAGTATTAAGAATATATGGAGTAGATGGGAAGTTGTTGAATGCTGTGAAGAGTATGTATGATGGTGCTAAGGCTGCAGTGCGTATGGATGGTGAACTGAGTGAATTTTTCTCTTTGAAGGTTGGGTTGAAACAGGGATGTGTCATGTCTCCATGGTTGTTCAATCTGTACATGGATGGGGTAATAAAAGAGGTACCAGGTAGGGTAGTGGATGTTGGAGTGGCTCTAGTGAGAGAGGGTAGTGTTTGGAAACTCCCTGTACTGTTGTTTGCAGATGATATTGTGTTGTTGAGTGAAGACGAAGAAGAGCTGCAAGGCTTGGTGGATGAGTTTGGGAGAGCGTGTAAGAAACTGAATCTATAGGTGAATGTAGGGCAGAGTAAAGCGATGGTTTGTGAGAGAGGTGACGTCAGTGAATGTACAGCGAGGTTGGATGGTGAGGAATTGGATAATGTGAGTACGTTTAAGTACTTGGGTAGTGTGATGAGTAAGGATGGAGGTTTGGAGGGTGAAGTGCTTGAAAGAGTGCAGCAGGGAAGAAAGGTTGCTGGTTCCTTGAAAGCAGTGATAAGAACCAGGGAAGTGAGCATGGACATGAAAAAGTTACTACATGAAAATATTGTGATACCAACTCTAATGTATGAAAGTGAAGCTTGGACGTTGCTGGAAGGACACAAGTCAAGAGTGAGAGCAGTGGAAATGAGTTATTTAAGAGGAGCCTGTGGAGTCAGATGGAGAGACAGGCTGACAAATGAGGATATAAAGGAGCGTTGTGGTGTGGATGTGGATGTTATAGGAAGTGTTAGGAGGAATACACTGAGGTGGTTTGGCCATGTGGAGAGGATGGAGGGTGAAAGGCTGACGAAGAGAGTGTATGCGAGTGAGGTGGAGGAGGGAAGAGGGAGGGGGAGGCCGAGGATGAGATGGAGGGTTGGGGTGGAGAGGTAAATAAGAGAGGGGGGTGTGAGTTGGGAGCGGGGCAGTGAAATGGCGGGGGACAGGGCGACGTGGAGGCGATTTGTTTGTGGCCACCCTGAATGGATTGAAGCATCTGGCAATAGATAGACAGATAGATAGAACTTGTTTTTTATTTTATATTTTGGCCATCCTTCCCGTAAGTTTCACGACACACATGATATGCTCCCTCACAATATCTGAAGGTTCCCCCCACACATGATATACTCCCTCACATATATATCTATCTATCTATATATATATATATATATATATATATATATATATATATATTAATCCCTCCACTATCCGACGTAATAGAGCCAATGGCATGTCC
Organism: Coenobita brevimanus; assembly: GCF_032717465.1. NCBI lineage: Eukaryota > Metazoa > Arthropoda > Malacostraca > Decapoda > Coenobitidae > Coenobita > Coenobita brevimanus. The sequence continues at coordinate 4,365,936 of NC_137022.1, forward strand.
AGAAAGTGGTCCCGTCCGGATAGTGGGCACCAGCCTCCTGGACTTGTACTTATGGACCCTAACTCAGAGAAACATCTATTCAACTCCCTCTAGACATGCATAGCACCGATTTAAGACTCAAATCACACCAATAAGGGACATAAAAGACTGAAATAAATGCAAAAGAACCATAAAATGAGTTTTTTTTAGGTAGGTTTATTCATTATTAAAAATTCTGGGTACTTAAAAGTCCCTGGCTCCTGGACTGGTAGTTATGGACCCTAACATAGCCTAACTCAGAAAAACACCTCCCTACTGCACATGCATTGCACCTAAGACACTACATATTCACACCAATAAGGGACATAAAAGAGTTTAATGAGGTGTTAGAGGTACGTACAGTATGGAAAATACAGTACAGTACAGTATGAAACATTCTGCGTACTTTCAGCAAGTCCCTGGCCATCTCGATGAATAACCGCCTCCTCTCAGTCTCTGACAGTAAGAAGGATTTCCTGAAGCACTTGCAGTACATTGTTCATGAAGTCTTGCACTTAACTTAGTCATTCGCATTCAGAAGTCCATTCTCTTTACACTGCGCACTCTTGTCTTACTTATGCTCCATTGTAACTTAATAGGTGTTGCACTCTGCACTTAAAGTCTTTCCACTCATAAAACCATTTTCTAAACAAAACACACTCAAGTTAATTAACGTTAAAAATACAGTCCAAAAATTATTTTCTTTTTCATTCAGATTTCTAATTTCTTAACAATACTGTATGCACTGTTTTTCTTTCACTGCACAACACTAAATTCCGATGTGGGCTAGTGGAGAAGTTCTTGCCGTTTAATCACTGTCCAAGTCTGAGAGTAGCACAGGGAGGTGACCTAGGGGTGCGTCGCTGGGTTGTGGCGATGGCGTACCCACTGCAGACGACTCTGAAGATAGACGCAAACTCACGTCGACCGGTGACTCCACCGTGGCTGATGTGCTGGGCTGTGGCTCGGAGCATGAGGGCCTGTCTTGGGGAGGCAACGGAGTGGAGCCAGGTCTGGGCACAGCGGGGGTCATGGACATGATAAAGCTGTCAATATTTGATTGATGCAAGGAATGACGATTCTGACGATTAATGATGCGTTGCCTGAAAGCACGCACTTCCTCCACAAGTCCCAAGGGTCCCATCTCCCTGTCGCAGTCCGGATGTTCCAGGTAGTCCAGAACGAACTCTAGGTGTTCCCGGATTGCACTCAGCTTGGGGATGGATGGAGTAGTGTCATGCTGAGAGGAGTCCGCGTCATCGTCCCCGTTCTTGTCGGAATCTTCAAGCTGGGTACTGACACCTGCAACTGAAGATGCGATCTCGATATCAGACAGGGTCTGATACCCAGGATCGCCCTCGTCGTCATCCAACCACTCACGCACTTCGTCCACATCAACATCATCCCCATGCGCAGGTAGACATGCATGGAAGTCAACCACGTCGAAACTTAGGAAATCGTGCTCCACATCCGGTCCGAGAAGCAGACGAGACCAACCATTTTCTAGAGTCTTGACAGGGACTTCCTTCCATGCACTGGCCCAGTTGTAAATGGCAGACTTGATGTAGCGGCGAAGGTTTTCCAAAGTCCGCTGGCGTTTGCATGTCCCGTCCCTCCCTGCGCTCGTCCTCGTCCTCGAGAACAACCATCACCTCATCCAGGAACTTTGGTCATTATAGCCACTTCATTCCCACAATCACTCCTTGGTCCATTGGTTGGATGAGAGCAGTAGTATTAGGTGGCAGAAACATGCACCTAATGCGGCCATTATCAGCCACCAAGTCTTTGTCGCACAGGTGGGCAGGTGCATTGTCGAGGAGAATGAGGGCCTTTACCTAGTCACATGGGATTCCCAGTTTCTCCGTCTGGTAATGTATGACCTCCTTGACGAAATGGCGGTAGAACCAGTCATTGAAGATGCGGCCTGTGAACCATGCCTTCAAGGAATGGTACCAGACGACAGGAAGGACATCCACCACCCCACAAAGACACCGAGGCTGCTTTGCAAGGCCAACAATAATGGGTTTAAGCCGGTGCATGCTGTTAGCATTAGCACAACACAAAGCAGATATCCTTTGCTTAGAGAGCTTGCGGCCAGGTACACGCTTCTCCATCTCCTCGGCTAGAGTGTTCGTAGACAAAGAGCAATAGCATAAACCAGTTCTGTCAGCATTGTAGACTTGATCGAGAGTGAGGCCCTCCCTGTCGATCAAGCCCTTCATATTGTGCCGAAACTCCTCTACTCCAACCTCATTAGCATCCAAAGCTTCGCCATGAGACTTACGGTTGGTAAGGCCATGTCGTAACTTGAACGTTAAGAGCCAACCCTCGGATGCCTTGAAGTCTAGGGCATCATGAAGCCTTATGAACTTCTCAGCAGCAGCCTTCAGCTCCGTACCACGTACCATCACACCAGCAGCACGTTGCTGTCGATACCAAATCAACGTGGAGCAGTCAAGTTCAGCAAACTTGGGAGTAAACATCATCTTCCTCTCCACGTTGCGTTTGCTCTTCGACAAGAAGTCAGCCGTGTACTACATGAGTTTGTCTCGGATCTCTTGATATCAAACAAAGTAGATCGGGCCAGGTTGAACTCACGAAGGATGCGTGATGAAGACCATCCTGCATCTACTTTCTCCAATATCTCCCTCTTCTTCTCCAGAGTCAAAACCACTCTCTTCCTCTTCTCAGGTGGCGGGGCACTCATCACACACACGAAGGAGAGGCACGAGAGCAGCAGGAGAGCCTGCAACAGGTAAGGCACCACCACAAAAGTAAGCACGTGGGCAGCCATGACGATGAGCGTACACTCACGACAAGAGACGGACGGAAAGTGAGGAGGATGCAGGGGCGCTCTAGCGGATGTTGGGGGAATGACGCACCAAATCAATTCTGTCCCACGCCGCGCACGCCAAGTTCAAGTTTCGGGCGGGAAAAAGTCGAATTTTTTCAATTTTTTTTGAGGTTTTCGGACCATTTTGGGAATATTGGATCCCGGGACGATTATGTCCGGTAAGTGGGGATGCCTGGAAAGTGGGTGTCCGGATAGTGCAGGGATTACTGTGTGTATATATATATATATATATATATATATATATATATATGTATATATACAGTATATATATATATATATATATATATATATATATATATTTATATATATATATATATATATATATATATATATATATATATATATATATATATATATATATATATATATATATATACAGACATATTTTCCTCTCCCTCCCCAGATGTTCCCCCAACACATGATACAATATTTTCCATGAACACTCGTGGCACATATGACAAACATTTTTGAAGAGAATCATAAATTTCAACAACTGTTTTAGAAAGGTACAGTACCTGTCCACTGATGTCCGTGGTTGCCCGGTGTTGCAAGGTACATTACCTATCCACACCTGCTGCTAAAGTACCGCTCTCCTACGCTATGCACCTAAACAGACACTCGCAGCACAGTTCACATATATTTTACATAAAGTATAATTTATTATTAAATGTCAGACCATGGTGCAGTACCTGTTCAATGACATCCCTCGTTCCTTGGCATTGTCACCTTTCACAGCACACCTGCCACTAAAGTATCGCTCACCTACGCTACGCACCTAAATGAACAGTCGCGGCACAGTTCGTGTATATTTTACATAAAGTATAATTTATTACTAAATGTCAGACCAAGGTACAGTACCTGTTCAATGATGTCCGTCGTTCCTAGGCGTCCCTATTCCTGAGGACCCCTGCCGCTAAGGTATTGCTAACCTATGCTACACACCATAATTCATGCCATCATGAGGATACATGGCACATTTCACTTACACTTCACACAATATCATACACAAATACATGACTACCACAATGATTCCACCCTAACCTCCGCAATTTTTCCTTTCATTACTACGGTTGAACATGACTGTGATGCAGCATCCTTCACCAGGAGAGTACGATGCAATTCTATTGTATTGGCACACACCACACTCCTTCACGAACACCCGCAGCATGTTTGACGTATGTTTCACACAATTCCATACGCATTTTCACTATCAGAATCACAATAATTCCATCCCTAAACACCTCTAATTCTCCCTTTGCGACTATAAAAACTGTATGTGAT